>NC_143482.1:26413727-26713727 GCF_027475165.1 Benincasa hispida | reverse complement strand
GGATTTACATTTTTTTAATGTTTTCTTGGTGTAGTTTTTTTAGTTATTTTTACTTTTGATTGGGCATAAGTTTTTCTATCTTTCTTGATTATTAGTGTTTTGATAACCCAATCAAAAGATGGAGAGAATTACATTTTTTGATGAGGCAGAAATCATTGTCATCTAATCTACCAAATTTCAAGGAAGATTTCTATTTCCCATGCATTTGTCCCATATTTTCTATTCTTCATCACATTGAAAACAATGTAGGATTTTGAGTTGGGGGTGGGGGAATCAATATTTTGGTTAGAGCCCCTGAGCATCTTAGCTTGGACAACTTTATTTGTGTGATTTATATTCATGTTTGTTCATGTTGTGTCATTTGTTATTATGACTAGTCGATGATGCACCCCCTTCTAATTTTAATTTGTATGAAATTTTGATTGAGATGAATAATCATGATTTTTTTCCCTTTTAAAAAATCTTTCTTATTTTTTGTGCACATTTAGGTTCTTTGTTTGCCTATATTAGGTCGTACATGCTTAGAATTTTATTACTTAGCTTGTTTGTTTGTTGTCACCCCGATAGGCCCCATTAATGAGAGAGTGTCTTGCATGATATGTTAATATAATATTGAGGAGTGAGAATGATTTATTTTCCATTTTGAAAAAGAATTTGCAGATAAAAAAATATATTGCAATGAAAAGAAAACATCATAAAAAAAAATAAACTTGTAATGTTGTGCATGTCTAGAGACAGAAAGAGTTACTTTTATTATGATTATCGTGATGTGTGAGAGCTAATGCCTCTAGGTAAAATAAATGCAAGTTTAGGGTGCTAGAGTTTAATTTCAGGCACCTCTGTTGACATATTACTGCTTTGATTTTTCTTTGGCACTTGACAGTTAATGCATGAGCTATTGTAAGGGAAAATGAATTGAGAGCTATTTAAAACCATTGCAGGTTGCTAGAACTTAATTAGGAGGGCAATGAACTCACTGTTGCATGAATAAGTTTCAAATTGTGCTTTATTGATTGATTATGAGTTGATTGCATTGTTGAGTATAAGTAAATTGATTATGAGTTTATTGCATTGTTGAGTACAAGTAAATCCTAGCGAACTATTGAAACTTAAGTAACAAACCATGCAATTTGAGTGAAACTGGGTACTTTATTCTACCTTGCTCAAGGACAATCAAGAATTAAGTTGGGGGTGTTTAATAGCACTGAAAATGTGCTATCTTATCACACTTCAGGATTATTCTAGATTTTACGTGTCTATTTGGTTATTTTGTAGATTACAAGAACATTAAGGGTAGAAATGGGCATTAGAGACAAAATGGAGCAAAAACAGACTAAAATAAAGCCTAATTACATCAACCGGAAAGGAATAATAAAGAATTACAAGTTTTACCCCTGCATGCACAATGTGGCAGCACTTTATGGTGCCCTACTCGGCGTCGAAAAGGCAGACTGCTCCAAATTCGTGAAATGCATTGTGACGCTTTGAAGTCTGGACACACATAGTTTTCCGTCAGTGCTGTGGCGTTGCAGTTTAGCATAATCCCATTGTGCCGATTTTATAAATAGTTTGTTTAGCCGCCTAGGGTGAACTTTCTTCGAGTTCTATCGTTTGGAACTCGATTTCTCTCTATTTTCCTCTTCTTCCTTCCCAGTAGATGTATCAAACATTAACCCATTGATCGGCATGTCGATTCTGGGCTAAGGTAACATTTTTTAGCTTTGGTTTTAGGATCTTTTCTCTATTTTAATGTATTTGTGTGTTTCCGAACCAAGTTTCTTGTAATTATTTGATTCAATTTTGCTTTAATTTATATTATGATCATATAATCATATGCTTGGTGATTCATGATTATTGCTTTAGATTGACATTGGATGTGTGACATTTAATCTTATGTTAATTGCTAAAAAGCGATAGGTTATGGTAGCTTGCGAATTGATTGAGATAAATATTGTTCGAACCAACCTAGAATTTAACCAAACGAGTATTTAATTGTGAGGCTTGAAAATGAAATATTAAACCTAATTTTGCCTTAGATTTTAATGCAATTAGGAAAAATTAAATCGTATGCTTTTCGTCAATTTGAATCGACTAATTAGTTGATTAGGATGAATTAATTGGCTTTCCAATTAGTTTACTTAAGTTCAAACAATTACTTGACTCCCATCATGAAAGTTCTATGTTCAAACACGTTAAATACGCCAAGCTAGGCTTTCTCATATAGAATCTCAACCTTTTACTTTCTAATTTATTTTATGCAATTAAAATTCTTTGCATCAAAGAAAATTTCAAACCCCCTCCATCGGTTACCCTCAAGCTATAGACTATTGAAGGAACTCTTATCAAAGAGTACTTATGAGCGGAGGCAAGATCGTTCCAAATTCATTGTGATAGAAATACAAGCATTCACAAACATACATACAAGTTATGCATTTCAGAATAAATTATGGCGTACTTTCAAAAAATTGAATACAAAGAAACGATGGACTCACCTTTGAAGAACTCTTCCTCTGTCTATCTCCCGTTCTCGTCAAGAACAACACATCTCGCTATCACTACAAATGTCTACCCAAATCTCTCGCTATCGCTTAGCAAACGAACTGTCTTCTCCACAAATAATCAGCAACTAGGACACCACCACTTAGTGAGTGGGAGAGGACACCAATTCTCGGAGTGAGAATCCAAGAGGTGTGGGCTCTGTTGAATTTGATAGAGGGAAGGAGGAAAGAACAATTACACTCAACGACGAAGTAAGTGGGAGAGGTCTGTGTCTATCATATAGACTTGTGCTTGATCAAAAAAAGTGCACGATCGTTTAGGTAATGTAGGTCTGATCGTTTAGATGATCGTGTAGTGAAACTCGCTCAGGTGCATAATCGTTTAGTAAAAGCTATACGATCATTTAGACAGATGTGAGTGTACACGATCGTTCAGAAAAATACTTTGAACTGTCGTGTAGGCTCTTGATAATGGGCAGAAATTCACGTTATCATAGTGTTAAGTTCTTAAACAATACAGGCTTACGTTGATAAAATATGTTAAATTGCATCCAAAAAGCATTAAGTTTATTATATTGTGGCCACATGCATTCAACGCATAGGAACAGTTGATTTTTGTGTTTTTATGCAGACTATGCATTGACGCAAGGCGGAAATTGCGATCATAGGAAATCATTGGTCGAGCGTAGCATTACCGCAAGGTCTTGCGGTGATTGTGTTTGCAACCATTTTCCCAAGAATAATTGCTGCAACCTAGTCGGCGCAACATGGTGGGCGCATCTAGGTGAAAGACATAATTAATCACGATGGGATAGAAAGCTGATGACAGTCGAATCCGAATCAAGTTGACAGCCGCTGACGAAAAAGTACATTCATCTTTTCGATGACAAGTATTCGGCGCATCAGTCAGGAATTAAAGCCGTCCTATCTGTACAATCATGAGAGAGAAGCCACCTTTCACCCTGGAAGTTCTATAAATACCAAAGGCATCCTTCAGAAAAGGGGTTCAACAGTTTTTACGAGTTCACCGTTCTGTTCATAGTTTAGCCTTGTTCTTAGATTTTCTTTCATTTTATGGCGGACGTAAGAGAAGAAGGTTGTGCCGACGGATCGTTTTGGTAAGCTTGGGAGAGTGTCGGAAGCTGCCAGAATAGAGAGAGGGTCGACGCCTACGGAAGCAGAAATATCTTTGGAACCGAATAGTGATTGACAGTGTAAAAGCCTCGATCAGCAAGGAATTGCTACCAGGCTCTCTACCTTTATCTTCCATTATTATTTTGTACTCAAACTCATTTATAAAAATGAAATTTCCTTCTCTATATCTGTTCACTCTCTGTTATTTATGCATGAGTAGCTAAATCTGTTGAACGAGTTGAGAAGCATTTAGCTAACACAACTGGGAATCTTCATTTCATGCGATTATCGTGTATTATGTATGCTTCATTCGTCCATTAGAGATACTCGGGAGGGTAGTCTGTAGGGATCTAGGCTTGGGAAAGTCAGGTTAGAATCTAGGCTCAGGAGAGTCAGATTAGAACGCATAATCAAGAGATAGGAGCTTAGGAATAAGCACTATTTGCTATTAACGCATCGCATGCATCCTAGAGATAGGATATAATTGTGTGCGGTCACCTCGTCTTTATGCATCTTGCATCATCGCATAGGACAAGAGTAGAGACTTAGGAATAAGCTCTATGGACACTTTTGCATTCAACACATGCGTCCTAGACTTAGGAGCATCGCATTTGCATTGGAAAATGACTTGTTGTGCATGGTTGTAGTATGATCGCATAGTTTGACACATTCCTAGGTAACACTGGCCAAAGACCTTCTCAACCTGTTCATTGGTATACTCAATGCATCTATCACGCAATCTAACCCTTTCTCAAATCCGCCGCATTTATTTATTTTTCATCACCGCAAACAACAACCTCAACAACTATTGATTTATTTGGTTACCGCAAAGTTTTCATAAAAATTACCACCGCAACCTGTTTTCACAAATCCCTGAGTTCGACCCTGGACTTGCCAGGAAACTCAGTGGAATTTACACTTGGATTCCGCTGAGGAAACTTAAGTGCTCAACGCAATTTCACTATCGCATATCATCCATAATTTCACTTCATAAAATAAACGCATCAGCTCTCGTTAGCGAAACGATAGGTAATGTACTCTTGTGAAGCGATTAAGCGATTCTTTTGCAAAATAAAAACATTTTTCATTTTATCCTTTCAATTATGAAAACTGAATGCAACCTCCCATTTTCACGCATGGTTGTGGAGAAAACCACCAAGAATTATCTCATAATTGTTTAATTATAAATAAATATAATAACTAACTTATCATATTTTATTTATAATCTATAATTTTAATATCACATCATAAGCAACATTTAAACCATAGTTCTTTTGTCCTCTACTAGATATAAATCATATTTATATCCTTTTCTTCCAATTAATGTATCTCATACATCATGTCAACTATATCATATATAATTGACCAGTTTAATCATATCATATATAATCAAACTCCCTCTTATCAATTTGAACACTTCAAAATGACCCAAAAACTGATTCTCAACTTGAATCCATTGAGCTACGAAGGGGACCTTATAGACTTGTAGCTTGAAGCTCCAACAGTACGTGAATAATTGACTAAAATCTTTAGCCACGAGATCCATCATCTGTTAACTGCTGGGCACTCCACTAAAGATCGATAGCTACACTTTTCTAACCACAGCTATATTTTTGTGTCCATCGGATATACCCAATCAACAGTACGATAACCCTTTACAGATGCTTGTAAGTACAATTGGGCCAATTTATCATTTTGCCCCTATAGTTATATCTAACTTCTTAAGTACCACTGATCCCTCTAATGAACAATATCTCATAGTCCTACTATGAGTGGACACTTCTAGGGCCATGAGAAGGTGTGTGGCACCACATCATTCAAGCCCCGAAATTAGTCCTTAAGGGAGCAATCTATCTACTTACCCCTACTTCAGGGAAGGAGTGAATTTCATCTTGTGTAGCTGAGTTCCCAGCTCCCCAATTAGACAAATCCCCAAAGTGGTAGGTTTGAGTTGGCAATCTGGCCACTTGCACTCATTCAAATCAAAGGACTGCCCTCAAAGGCAGGAGTTCCTAACTCAATCAGGATTAAGGTCATGTTACGTATGGTCAACCTAGTGAAGTGAAGTCTCTGTCATGAATGACGTTATATAACAAGACTATACACTTCGTGATTCGGTTTTATACAAACTCCTTTGTATAGGACACCCCTGCTCGCATGTCTTCACATGAATGATTAAGATTAGACCATCTGTAGCACGTCACAACACTTGTAACAATCTACAAAGTGAGCCACATCTATAGTGGCACCAGGATAAGGTTTCCTTCCTTCATCCATATACTACAGACCATTTTGGTTATCATTTAAGGCATGATCCACCTGTATGTCTCCACATACATGCTTAAGTTACAACGACAACTAGGGATCTTAGTTTATTGGGTTGTGGTAAAGCAAATAAAACATCTCATCATAGACAACAATGAAAAAAATATCTCATATTATTACATCATAAGCGTTTGTTCAATACAGGTGTTTACAAACTACAGGACCCAACTAGAGTTTAGGGCATCATCCCCAACAACTGTTTGATTGAGTAATTTCAGGGCTCCCTATGTTCGACCCATAATACCACTGCTACAATAATTTTAGTGGAAACATTAAAAAAATTATTTGGTCCGAATTTAGGTGATGGAATCATGTCGACCAATCCTCAAATATTCCTTTCAAATAAGCTAAGGATCTATTAACCATCTATAGTGAAATTGTGGTGGCCTTCCCTTCCTTAAGACCACGTTTCCAATAGACAGATGAAGAAATAAGATTAATAAAAGCACGTAAATTACATAGAGCTTTTTGAATAGAAATAAAGCCAATGGTGCTAGAAATAGTCAAAACTCCTTCGATCTTTTAACTTTTGAGGTAGCTTCTTCTATAAAATAGCATTGCACTTGTTAATACTTGTTAAAATAGCACCGCACTTTTGTAAAATAGTCAAACTCCTTCGATCTTTTGACCTCGAGATGTAGACTGTTTGATTGAGTAATTCAAGGTATTGCTTTGCCCAGCTTAATTCAGGACAGTTATGCTACTTAATGTTCAAATTCCTTATTTCATTGGTATCAAGAATGTAAGAGGTGGAACCAGTGTTAGGAAGAATATAAAGCAATAACGGATTAATTTGGAGTTTTAACAAAGCAACCTGTCAAATAAAAAGGAAAAGACGAAAATGTTCCTGAAGAGGTCTGGCACAATGGCAGCGTGCTTGGTGTAGTTTCTATGGGCAGCACAAGGTGGGAGTGTCGTCGCTCTCCAGGGACTGACAAAGGGCATGAGTTGTTTGTGCACCACAATGCTACCCAAAGTGTTGCAACACAGCATTGTAGGCAATGGGCTATCAAGGCGACAACATCATAACATTGCTTTTCAACGTAGTGGCATTATCGTGATTTTATAAATACTCTCTTCCAATTTAATTCCACAATTTTAAATTTTAGTCGATCTTTTCAGCCCACATATGATTTTCTCGTCTTTAGTTCTCCGTCCCTCTGTTTTTCTTTGTTCATGTGGATTGTTGATGATTCTAAAGGTCATCTTGGATTGATTTTGTGGCTAAGGTGAGTTGTTAGCTTAGATCTAGGTGAAACCCATGGATTGATTATAAGGATTATGTTCTTAATCTGTATTTCTCTTTGATTTTATGTGATTATTGAATGCATGATAACATCTATGCTGAGATGTGTGTTTGATGTGGCGAATCTTCTTATGTTCTTTGTTAGGCTAGAAATGAATGCATCGATATGTATGAATCTCAACAAGGCAAAGGTTAAAGCATGCTCGGGTGTGGATTTCAAGTTGTCAAGGACGATCCTTTGACAACATTACATGATTAATCAATTCAAGAATAAAATTGATTAGTAACATAGTTTATCCAGGTTATTAATAGTCTTCATTGAATCCATTGAGCTTAATGCAATTGTTCATTTTTTTTTGGATGCTATAGAACACAAAGAATTGAGCAGTTACTCTAATTAAGAATTAATTAAGGTAGATTTAAGGTTTATATAGACTCTATCGAACCCAAATAATCTAGCATCTAGTTTAATTAAGAAATTTATTAGTAATTTGGGTGTTTGACTTGGCTCTCCGAGCAAGTAGACTAAGCACATTAATTCAAGAGAAATAATCCTTAGTAATCCTATCAATCAAACACTAGGTTCATCCAAAGTCTTAAGATAGGCATTTTTATATTTCTTGTATTTAATTTTCCTGTAATTTATATTCTTGCACTTTATTTTCTAGAAAATCTAACTAGTTCGAAAATCTAACACTCCAAACCCCTCATTACCTCTTTAGTAAGAAAATCTAACTAGTTCGAAACTATATTCACGCTACCTTACAGATCGACTTGATCTTGTCACTTATACTACTCCGTAGTATAGGTAGTCTAGATTGATAATTATAAATTTAATTTGATTGGTAGAGAGAGGTTTATGATACCCTTTCTTCTGTCCTATCAACACTCCTCGGTGAAGTTCACAGTCTCGTATTTTTCAAACTTCTTCTTTTTTTTTTTTTTTTTGGATAACAACTCTATCATAAACTTCACTTAATTAGGCATTTTTTCAAGTGCATCTATGAAAGGAATATCAATGTAAAGCTTCTTAAATATATCTAAACATTGAGGGAATTGTGTATCCAAGTTCTTCTTTTGAAATATTTGAGGATATGGCAATTGTTCAATAGGAAGAAGATTGGGAGTTGGAAACTTCTCTAAAGATGATGACTTAGATGCCATCTGCTTCCCTTTGTCAACTCTCTGTTCTTGATCATCAACATTCACTAACTTTTATGTTTCATCTTTCTTAGGTTTAAAGCCAAAAACAACTAGCTCATTTAGGGGCCCTCCACTTCTAAGGATCACTACATTACATTGCTCAAAGGGCCTTCCTCTAAATGTGCTAGGAATATTACTAACCCGAATTGATTTAACTACACCAACGATCTATTCTAGTTTAGTCTACATGTGTTGGATGGCCTTATCATGTCTTGCAACTCTGTATATGAAGCTTTGCACAGTGTTTTTCATATCGTACATGTTGCTAACTACGGTCTGTATAGTATTATCTAGTGTTGTTGCTAAGTTCTTTGACTCCTTAATGAAGTCAATCCGTCCGACTGCTTTTGTTAAAATCATTACTTTGAATTCTCTCATGCTTTAGCAATTACACTACATACTGATTTCTTTTCGGTATTTAGGATACCGAACAACACATTCCTAATTTTAGTGTAAGAGAAATTCTCATAGTTTCTCAAACCTAGATTATACTATGTTGGTTTGTTGTTGTGGGCATCCCTAATATCCTTCATTCATGCCCACATAGTTTGATGTCTTAAATTCAGATTGCTCCTATGTTTGTTGGGTAGTAATTTAAGCTACCATAGTTATTTGGCTGCTATGGTTGAAGGATTTACTTGGAGTATAAGTCATTGAAGTTAATTGAGCTTTTATAGATTTGACCTGATCAACTTTATATAACCTTGTTGCTATTTTGGTGGATGATTTTTCACTGGGTCAATTGTAACTTGTAGTGGCCATGTCTTCCAAAATAGCTTGAGCTTTTGATGCAGGTTTTTCAAAACAAGATCCTCTAGTAGCAACATCCATAATGGATTTAGTATTACTGGTCAACCCATTGTAAAACAATTGCATTTGCAACCAACTAGGATATCCATACTATGGGCACCTTTTGAAGAGAAATTAAACCTTTCCCATACCTCAAATAGTTGCTCATCAAGTTGTTGACAGATTGTGATAATTTATGACCTTAATTTTTGTTGGAATGGTACCAGAACACAACTGAAGTGACGAGGATTGATAAGCACTCTAATTGATTAATTTTGGTAGAAATGAAAGCATGTTCAAATAGAATTTAATGGGTTTTAAAACATACCTTTGAAGAACCTTTGGAATCTCGATTTCCAGTTGCTAATTCCTCCAAATCTTCATGCAGACCACCACAAGATCTTCCCTACTATTCTCTTGGTGCTCTAGATTGAGTTATGGGACTCGAAATAAGCTGGAATCAAAGGGAACTTGGAGAATGCTCACAACAGCAACCCAATGAAGAACACCTTTTTCTACCTAAATTTTCAGCTAAAATTCTATCGGTTGCATTGCTTCAACTTGACTCCAATCTCTTCAATATATTGCAGACTATCATGCAAAGAGATTTGCTACATGGGATGCAGCTCATGCTTGGAGTAAATGAAGCTTGAAGATGGTGGGTTGTTTGTAAGCTACTTGAAGATGAAATAGGAAAAATCTAATTTTTCCATTTTGTGTATTTTCTATTTCCAAAATCCAAAATTGATTTTAAAATCATATTTGATTTCTAAAATCAAAATTTATTAATTTTACAAATTAATTTTCTAATAAAATTAATAAATAATTATTTAAACAATTTAAATAATTCTAATTAATTTAATATCCAATATTAAATTAATTTTACACAAATCCATCTTCATATATTTAAATCATATTTAAATATATATTCTTCAATTTCGTTTGATTCTAATTTGAACGTTTCAACTTAACTTATCACACTATTCTAGAGCTAATCCATTTTCGAGCTAGTAAGGGACCTCGTGGACCTACAGATCATGAACTCCAACGATTCGAGATTAATCGACTAAACTCATTAGACTGACCTAACCTCCATTCGTTAACTAATGGGTCACTCCACTAAAGTCCATAGTTAAACTTCCCTCACTGTAGATATATTATGTCCACTCCATATAACCATGATTAGTAAGTCAACCCTTCACAAGTTTTTCGTAATAACGGTTGGGTCGAATCTCTTTTTTACCCCGAAAATACCTCTTGTTCCTTAAGTCCTCACCGATCCCCTAATGAACAATTATTTTCTGATCCAATTAACAAAATCGAGTCCCTTTCAGGTTAATGAGAATGCGGGCCCCTTATTCAAGACCCAGAATCAGCACTTAAGGGAAAAACCTCTTTACTATCCCTAAAAGTGGGTAGGAGTGAATTCTATCTTGCATCCTGTGTCCACAACTATCTATCCGGTCTTACCCTTGAAATGGGAAGTTTATTGAGCTGGCGCTGTTGAGTTAATCCTCACCTATGAAAATCTAAGGATAATTCCAAATAAACAAGAGTTCATAGTTAGCTCAGGATTAAGTTCAAGTTACCTAGGTCATCGCTTTAAAATAGTCAATCTTAAACAGTAAACAGTGTTATAAAGTAAGAGTGACTGACTTCATGGTCCGATCTTGTATAAACCCTTTTGTATAAGGACACCACCACTCCTCATGTCCCAACATGAACGAATTAGGATCACTTCATTTGTAGCACTTTACAACTCTTTGTAACAACTACAGAGCAAACTGCATCCAACTTATTCATATACTATAAATCATTTTGACTATTTACTCGAACCTGATCCACCTTTATGTCTCCACATAAAGTTCAAGTACTCATCCAATAGTCAAGGGACTTTTAGGTTTATTGGATTCTATCAAGCAAAACATCTATTTAATAACACCTTATTAAATTTTTCAGTATCAGTTCCATTGTTTACATAGCACTAGTTTTAGGACATAAAACCCAACAAACTTCCACTTGAACTAAGACTGAGTTTCTGAGTTTTATAGAGAAATACAATAAACTGGGGCATCCCATACCCATGGTTTACCATTCGGTATCATATACCCGATATTTCTCCCACTTGCCCTAGGTTATCTGGTATTCCTAGTCCTATTAGGTGATTCTCAAACCTTTAGCCTAGAGAACCATTGTAAACATATCAATATACAATTGGCTTTTGAATAAACTATATGGGGAATGCATCTCAATAATGGCTAGGAAGCACACTTTCCTCTTACTACATTGAGGTACTCTCAACTTATTGAGTAAGACGTATCTGACCTATCTTTAACAACTCTTTGTTAACAGTCACATCTAGAAATTTTTAAACTTTCTATACTTTGATGTAGCCCTTCAAATATCTAAATATTTGCAAATGGCTTTTAACAATTTGATTCTTTAACAGAAGTTGCTAGAACAAACATAATTTTTTTAAAATGAACATCTCATTTATCACAAAAATATATACAAATTGTTCTTTACAAGATTTACAAAAGTAGTAAAATCAAGCAGCAACTTCTCCCACTAGATGAGCTAAGCAAATGGTCCCTAGGAACTAGTTAGCCTGTTTACCTTTCTCTGCTCTCTTCTCGGCAAGGTACCAAGGACAGTTTCTCCTCCAGTGCCCTTATTTGTTGTAGTGGAAACATTTCCCTTTCTCTGTAGTGTTATCATTGTCTTTCCAGCAAGCTTCTTCTTCCCTTTCCCATTGCCTTTCTTCACAGGAATACTCTTACTCTTTGAAGAAAAGGCATCATCAGGCTTGGAGGACGTTCCTCTCTTTTCAGCAATAGTAACATTTACTTCTGACTCTAGACTCTTTGTTCTCAACATTTGTCTGGTAACCCTGTAGCTCATTCAGCAGAGTAGTCAAGCTGTATTCAATTTTATTCATCAATGCATTCATACAGAATTGTAGAAAACTCTTCGAAAAATATTTGAAAATAAAACCAACTTGACTTCTCTCGTCCATGACAACACCATTTACCTCTGCCACATTAAAGTGGACCATCATGTCCAGGACATGTTCACGAACATTGGTCCCCTCTTTCATGCGGCTATTGTAAACATACTTGATGGCATCATGCCTCAGGGTGAAGGATGGTTGTCCAAACATCCCTTGTAGAGATTCCATAATCTCTTTGGTAGTACTCATATCCTCATATTTCTTTGCCAACATATTAGATAAGCTGGCGAGGATATAAGCATGGGATTTATCATTAGCCCTGACCCATCTGTCATATCCATCCTGAACATTCGGTTTGTGTTAGAGCTAGGAATGGGAGGACATTCCTCCGTTAAGATAAATCACAAACCGTCTATCACAAGTATCATGTTCAAATTTGATTTCCAGGTCATGTAGTTATCCCCAATAAGTTTATCTGATGCCAACAATTGTATTATTAAACTCGTCATTATGAAATTACAAACAAATTCTATAAGTGATTTGCTTTTAAATCCAATCAAATTTTAGCAATTTTAATAATGTACCCAAGATTATTCTTTTGCAATGATACTACATCAAGACATTCTTGACTAAATACTACCTCTATAATAACTCACATTCCGATAGTCATTTAGGTACCGCTTTTGGTTAGAAATTATTAACACTTAACAATTCTGTAAGTGTAACCCCCCCATTTTCAGACGTCAGAAGTCGGCCCCAACTATGCTACCGTAGTGGAGAGTCAAGGTTGGGAATGGACCTAAGAAATCTTATCCATTTCTGGAGCTTGAGTTGTTTTAAATCCTATATTACAACCCTCCGAGGGGATAGACGAGTTAAATGACTAGCAAAGGGCCGCTTAAAGCTAACCAGTAGGCACAACATAGGAATCTCATGGTCCAAACTAATGGAAGAGACTGCAGGATATGTTGACACATTTCCTTCAACCACTTACTACGAATTACTTCCTCCGTTCGCCTTAGTATTGACTCAAACATCCACTTTTCGAATGGATGTCACTTCTAAGGTGACACGAAGCATCATATGAATCTCACAGTGTGAACTATGTGGAGACGTGGCAGTTGAAATCGCACACTTGATTTTTTTTCAAACAACTTTCCCTTATTCACCAGAATCTAAATTTAAGCTAAAAAATACTTTCCGAATGGAGGTCACTTCCAGGGTGACACGAAGTACCGCTTAAATCCAGACTGTTAACTCTTAGGGACGTAAGAGCTAAAAATAACATATCGTACATATTATTAATCTCCCACTGAAGTTTTCTAATAACTTTATCATATAGAAGTTATTGAATACCACTAAAGTGTTCTAATTTTTGGGTAAATTTATACTTAGGTTCTTTTCCGGCTAATAAAAACTACCCTAAATCTATGCGGTTTATCCCAGTATAACATTTATAAATGGACTTAAACCTACGATGTCTAGGTGACAAACATTTTTATTACCTCACGAATACTCATAAAACCGGTTACCAATGCTCAATTATTCGGCCGTAATCCCCAGGTAGGAGGTGTTTCGTTGACCGTCAACTTAAGTACCCCCAGCTTTCGACAAGATTATTTACTAGTTGAGTTTGTAACCCAAGTTTTACAAGTTTATTGACCTATTTTAACTATTAAACTAAGTGGTTAACCTACATGAGCATGCAACTGTTCTTTGTTATGGATTTTAAATGTCTAACCCAAATTTATAATAGCCTATAAAACTTTAGACATGCTAAACATCCACAACATACATAAAGGCATTCAATATCTAATATAACACTTATATTAAATGCAAGAAATCTTAACATGCATACTATATATTATAACAAATTATAACATACTTTCAATGCATGTTGCATGCTTCCTACGATGGAATTTTAAATCTACATGGCACTGTATGCACATACAAGATTTATTTAATTATAACATACATCCAATGCATAAATAAATAAACACGGACTGATATGGTTTTAGTTTTGGCAAAAACAAGCAAACAAAAGCCTAACTTTTACAAAAACAGCTTTAACACTGCCTGAACCGCTCCAAACTGCTTAAACTGGACCCAAACCGCCTGAACCGAACCAGACCTCAAGAGAACTGATCGAACCGAAAACTCTCGCTCTCACTCAATATCTCGCTAAGGTTGATTGTTTAACATTGATGACCATCGTCATGCGTTTGCCTGATCGTTTAGTGTTTGCTTAATCGTTTAGCAGCCAATGCATATTGCCTGACCAAGTTACACGATCGTGTAGTGTCTGCCTTCTATCGCATAGTGTCATCTTCTAGTGTCGGAGGACGCTACACAATCGCTTAGTGTCCAACACTATCACGCAGCTCCATCGTTTAGCACAAACATTTACTATACGATCGCTTAGTGCCATTGTCTAGTGCCTCGTCTTGATCGTTTAGCACGCACACAAAGGTAAGCGATCACTTAGTGCTATTGCATAGCTCTTGACGCATCGCTCAGCTGCCACATATAGGTAAACGATTGCTGATAACTAGTAGAAATACCAATTATTAAAGCTCAAATTATTAAAACAATGGAAGAAAGCGATGGTAAAATAGGCAATATTACGATTGAATGCGACAAACTAAAAGAAAACTGCGATCGTTGATGCTCATCACATAAAAATAGTTAAATTGCGTTATTCTGTGCAGGTACAATGCTATGGCGCGGTTTGAGTTTACGATCATGATCGCATAAAGACTTTACATAAAGGCGACAGTATAATATGATGGGACATAAAGATGATAATAGTCAATTCAAAAATATAGTTGACGGTCGTTGAAAGACCATACTATTGCAAATACATTGAACTTTCGATGATTTTTAGATGGCACAACAGGGTATGAAAATTAATGTTGCCCATCCATGCAATCATTAATGAGAAGAACTACTTTGCCTAAGAAGTCTATAAATACCCAATGCTACCAAACCAAAAGAGTAGAGCATGCAAGGAATCAAGGCAAAGTTGAGGGAAGTTTATTCTTGGGAAGAAATTAATTTTCGGAGAGGTCGAGAGGCTGCTGGAAATAGCACGAAGCAGAGACACCCAACCTTTGCGAGAGCAAGATTCTACAATTCAAGAAAGAGTTGAAAGGATAAGAGCAGTGTAAGAAGACAGAGGAAGCAAGATATTGTTTACTTGGCTTGATACTTCTTGCACCATTTATTGTTTTGTACTAAAACACTTTATTTGCAAAAATGGAAACTTCATTTCAATTTATGTTCAGTCTGTCCACACCATGTATGAGTAACTAAATTTGTGAATTGGTTAAGAAGTACTTAGCTGGCATGACTTAAGCTATGCACTTTATGCGATCATCTTGTCTTATGTATTCTTCATTCATCATTTGGAGGACTTGAGAGAGTAGTCTGAAGACAGAATCTAGGCTTGAAAGAGTCAGATTAGATCGCATAAGCAAGAGTAGACACTTAGAAATAATTTCTATCTGCTACATTCCATACACATTGCATGCATCCTAGAAATAGGAAATGTGGCATTATGCATTGAGAAATGTAGTGCTTAATATTTGTGTATAGCATGATCGAATGACTTGTACAAAATCTTAAAAAATACTAGCTAAATCTCTTCTCAACCCCTTCATCGCATACTTGTTACAACACCACCCTTTCATCGCTCCACATTTAATTCCATCGCATTAGTAAATCTAAGTTAAATCACCATTTATTTCTTTATCACCATCGCAATAGGATCAGAGAGTCTATCGGATATCTATTTAGTAATCCCTACGTTCGACCCTAGACTTACCAGGACCCTAAGAAGGCAAACTTGGGCTTTGTTAGGAAAACTTGCACGATCATTGCATGATAAACCAACGCATCAAGTTGTTAGCGTCGTTGCCAGAAATTACAATATAGATTGCGCTAACATCAAACCTCTTTGATCTTAGTAGCTTTCGACCTTCATTGTATTGCCATTCCACCTATAAAGGAAGAAGCAAGCGTCGTATAAGTGAAGGACATACTCCTGAGCTCAAGTATGACCTAGAGATTGAAAGAACTTTTCGCAAAAGGAAGAGAAACATAGGTAAACGGCAAGAAAGAGTTCACAGAATGGCTGAACAACCTGAGGAACGAGTAGCAAATGAAAATAACATGATGTAAAATCCTATCCTATTGGCAAATGATCACAGTAGACCCATCCGGGACTATGCGTCACCAAACTTGTATGATTTCTCCCCAGGATCATGAGACCAGTATTGGATGGATCAAGGTTCGAGATAAAGCTAGTAATGTTACAAATGAAACAAACAACAGGACAGTTTGGAGGACGGCGTGGTGAAGATTCGCACGCCCATCTACGAAGCTTCATTGAAATTTGCATTCCTTAGAAGAGGTTCGACTCACATTATTTCCATTTTCACGATGCGATAAAGCATGAAAAGGAGCTTAGTCACTCAAACCTAGAGAGATAACATCATAGGAGCAAGTTGTGGAGAAGTTTATGAAGAAGTATTTCCCTCCCACAGAAAATGCTAGAAAGAGGAAATTGATCACCAATTTTTAACAAGAAGAAGATGAATTGCTCAGTGACACATGGGCGAGGTTCAAGAGGCTAGTACGCGACTGGCCACACAATGCATTGTCGGATTGCCTCCAAATGGGGATTTTTTTTTTATCATGGACTCAACTCTGCGTCGCAGACAGCTGCAAATGCGGCAGCAACAGGAAGTCTACTGGACAAAACATATGATGAAGCAAAGAATATTTTTGATCGCATCTCGAAAAACCATGAAGATTTGCAAGAAAGCGATCAAAGAATGAAGCCCAGAGACGGTAATGCAAGTAATGGTGCCATCGCATGATTACAAAATTAGATGAATGCGATGATAAACTTGTTGCAAGACATTGTAATAAACAATTCAGGAACTTGAAGTGGGCAAGTCAATGCGATAGAGTAAACAAACACCAGCTGTGTCGTATATGAAGAATTGAATTCTTTTGAGGAATGTCCACAAAATCCTCAATCAATTTACTTACAACCTGGGGTGGCGAAATCACCCTAATTTTTCTTGGAAGAAGAACCAACAACAAGGCAGTCAGCCTGTGGCTCAGAGAGAAGGACCACCAGGGTTTTTCCATAGAACTAATAGACAACACTAAGCTAGCAACTCTCAAATACCATCCCCATCATCCTTGGAAAACTTGTTGAAGCAATACATTGAAAAGAATGAAACAGCCCTTCAAAACCAAGTTACATTCATCTGCAATTTAGAAATTCAAATGGGACAAATTGCAGGAGAGCTAAAGAACAGACCCCAAGGGATATTGCCCAGCTCAACCAAGCTTCCATGCAATCCAGGGAATACAGGGAAAGAACACTACCAAGTAGTCACACTAAGAAGTGGAAAGGCAACGATAGAAGTCAGAAAGGAGCCTCGCAAGACCGATCAAAGGAGTAACCTACGATTGAATCAAAGAAACCTCTATCGCAGACTCAATCAAAGGAATCCGAAACTAAGGAACCAGAAGATGTGATCACCTCCAAACCTCCAGACCATGAAACATTGAAAGTACAGCTACCTCTATTTCCTCAGAGACTGAGAAAGAAACATCACGATGAAGGCCACTATCAGTGCTTCCTGGAAATATTGAAATAATTGCACATCAATATTCCATTCATAGAAGCGATAGAGCAGATGCTGGTGTATGCAAAATTTTTAAAGGACATGGTCTCAAAGAAGAGAAGCACGGGAAGATTCGCCATGATGGCATTGACACAAGAATCCAATACTATAATCCCACCAAAGATGTGCGACCCAGGTAATTTCACAATACCCTGCTCAATAGGAGGAATCTATATTGGTCAAGCATTATGAGATCTTGGGGCAAGCATAAACTTAATGCCCCTTTCAATCTTCAAAAGATTGAATGTAGGATAGCTAACACCCACAACAGTGACTCTTCAACTCGCTGATAGATCCTTGGTGCACCATGAAGGGAAATTAGAGGATGTCTTGGTAACCATAGATAGATTCATTCTACCTGCAGACTTCATTATCTTAGATTATGAGGCGGATAAAGATGGTCCAATCATATTGGGACAACCATTCTTGTTTACTAGTCGTGCTCAAATAGATGTGCATAAGGGAGAAATCACAATGAGCATCAACGAAAAGAAGCTCAGGTTCAATATTATCAAGGCAATGAAGTTCCCAGATGAGGAAGGCTTATCAGATTTTGATGATGAACACACTTGTGCTGAAGATTGGGAGTCCAAGGAAGTGAATGAAGAAAGAAAAGATGCGACAGCATCCATAGAGACTTTCCATGCGATAACAGAGATATTGAAGAATGAGGAAATGTTGAATTTGGATGAAGAATGAAAAGCCCAAAAGCCCTCTTTAGAGCAACCACCTACACTAGAACTAAAAATTCTACCAACCCACTTGAAGTACGTATTTCTCGGTTAGAATAAAACCTTACTAGTCATCATATCCTCTGTGTTACCTGAAGAAAAAGAAACCACGTTGCTCAGTGTTCTAAAGAAATATATTAGAGCAATCGGATGGACGCTCGCAGACATCAGAGGTCTTAGCCCAATGTATTGTATGCATCGAATTTGGCTTGAAGAAAATCAGAAGGGCTCAATAGAACCTCAACACAAACTAAACCATGCGATGAAAGAGTAGAAAAAGAAATCATCAAATGGTTAGATGACGACATTATCTACCCTATGTCAGATAGCACGTGGGTCAGCTCCGTGCAGTGTGTTCCTAAGAAGGGTGGGATGACAGTAGTTCCTAACACAAACAACGAACTGATCCCCATGAGGATCATCATAGGATGGCGGATTTGTATGGACTACAGGAAAACTCAACACAGCGACAAAGAAAGATCATTTCCCCTTTCCTTTCATTGATCAAATGCTCGACCGATTAGCGGGGAATTATTATTTTTGCTTCCTTGATGGGTATGCAGGCTATAACGAAATTATAATCGTACCAAAGGATCAAGAAAACATCACGTTCACATGTCCATATGGAACGTTCGCCTTTCGTCACATGCCTTTTGGATTATGCTACGTTTCAAAGGTGTATGATGGCGATCTTCTTCGACTATCTTGAAGACTCGGTTGAAATCTTTATGGATGATTTCTCAGTCTATGGGTAAACATAGAAATCTGTCTACAAAACTTGGAGAGAATACTGAAAAGATGTGAAGAAACTAATTTGATGTTGAACTGGGAAAAGTGCCATTTTATGGTCAAAGAAGAAATTGTGCTAGGGCACAAGGTTTCAAGAAATGGGTTAGAGGTGGAAAAAGCAAAAATTGAAGCTATAGAAAAACTTCCACCTCCAGAAAATGTGAAGGCCTTGAGAAGTTTCCTAGGACACGCAAGGTTTTACAGAAGGTTTGTAAGGGACTTTTCCAAAATCGCTCGACCTTTGAATGTGTTGTTGGAAGCTGATAGACCCTTTTATTTTTATTCACACTGCCTCGCTGCATTCAAAACACTAAAGGACATTTTGACTACAACACTAATTTTGATCGCACCCGATTGGGCAAAGCCATTCGAACTGATGTGTGATGCCAGCGGATATGCGATAGGGGCAGTCTTGGCACAAAAAGTAAAGACAATGTTATACCCCATCGAGAAGGAACTTTTAGTGGTAATTTTAGCGGTAATTTTTGCGATTGAAAAATTCAGACCTTACTTATTGGGGTCAAAAGTGATAGTCCACACAGACCACTCTGCGATAAGATATTTGATGACCAAAAAAGATGCGAAGCCTGGACTAATCCGATGGGTTCTCTTACTCCAAGAATTTAATATGGAAATAATCGACCGAAAGGGAACAAAGAACTAGGTTGTTGACCATTTATCGTGATTAGAGAATCTAGAAGTGGATCGCATTCGGTAGTGAACGCCTCATTTCCTGATGAGTAGTTGTTTAAGATTGAAGAACTATCCTGGTATGTAGATATTGTCAACTTTTTGGTCTGCAAACAATTCCCTGAAAACTACACACCCCATCAAAGAAAAGGCTCATTCATGAATGCAAATTTTACTACTGGGACGATCTGAATCTCTATAAAAGGGAACCAAACAAATATTGAGACTCTGTGTTCCAGAAACTGCTTTCCATCGCATATTGTTTCAATGTCATGAATCACCCTATGGAGGGTATTTCTTTGGACAACGCATAGCAGCAAAAGTTTTGCAATGTGGGTATTACTGTCCCACTCTATTTAAGGACACACGAGAATACTCCATGAAATGCAATAAGTGCCAACGAACTAGAAGCATTTCAGAAAAAAAAAAAATTGATGCCAATGAACATCATATTGGAGGTAGAGCTATTCGACATTTGGGGAATAGATTTCATGGGACCATTTCCATCATCAAATGGTCATAAATACATTCTATTGGCTGTCAACTATGTTTCCAAATGGATTGAAGCTTTTTCATGCGTTGCAAACGATGCGACAACAATCTCTAACTTCTTGCAGAAAAACATCTTCACTTGTTTTGGCACCCCACACACCATAATAAGTGACGAAGGGACCCACTTTGTGAATTGCATTGTTAGTAAACTATTGATCAAATATAATGATCATAAGATCGCCACCGCATATCACCCTCAAACAAACGGGCAAGTAGAGGTTTCTAACAGAGAAATCAAGTCAATGTTAGAGAAGGTGGTGAACCCATTGTGGAAAGATTGAGCCATGAAACTGGATGATGCCTTGTGGGCATATCGGACTGCTAAAACACCCATAGACATGTCACCATATGCGTTGGTATTTGGATAGGCTTGTCATTTGCCGTTGGAACTGGAATATAAGGCGATGTGGGCAGTTAAGAAACTCAACTTTGATCTTAAGGCTACAGGAAAAGAGAGAAAACTTCAGCTACTAGAGCTGGACGAGTGGAGATTACAAGCATATGAGAATTCCAAAATTTACAAAGAATGCACCAAGTGATGGCATGATAAGCATCTTTGCGAGAAAAACCTCAAGGTAGGTCAAAGGGTATTATTGTTCAACTCTAGGCTGCGTCTCTTTCCTGGAAAACTGAAGTCGTGTTGGTCCGGGCCCTTCATAATTAAGTAAGTATTCCCGCATGGAGCGATGGAATTGACCAACGAAGATGGGACGAACGCATTTAAAGTGAATGGACAAAGAGTAAAAATAACACTAAAGATCGAGTGAACATACCCTTGAAAAACTTTTCTTCTTGTATCCATTGATCAAATAGCACCAATGTTCAACAACAT
This sequence comes from Benincasa hispida, assembly GCF_027475165.1. Lineage (NCBI taxonomy): Eukaryota > Viridiplantae > Streptophyta > Magnoliopsida > Cucurbitales > Cucurbitaceae > Benincasa > Benincasa hispida. The sequence goes on along the minus strand of NC_143482.1, from coordinate 26,692,286 downwards.
GAATGCTTAACAACACAACAATCTCCTCGAACAACAACAAGTAACACTCAACCCTTAAATAGCAAGCAGACACCACCACAAGGCTACCTTGGTATTCTCGGTGTGAGAATCCAGGAGCTGTGAGCTCTGTATGGATTTGGTAGAGAGAAGGAGGAATTGAATGATCGTGTAGACGATTGAGTAAGTGGGAGAAGTCTGGAGTCTATCTTATAGACTGGGTACTCGATCTTTAGTAACGAGTGTCTATCGTATAGCAAACTCTATGCACGATCATTTATTCTCTGAAGCTATCGTATAGTTATTTGGTTAATGAGCGATCGATTATCCTTCGATTATGAAAAAATGAAACCGATTTTCATTTTATCCATCAGTTACCTTCGATTATCCTTCGATTATGAAAAAACTGATCACAACTTCCCACTAAGTTACTTATTAGGAGAAAAAAATCGAAACCAATTATCCCATAATTGATTTAATTATAAATATATAATATATTCATAACCTATAGTTTTAATATCACATCACATGCAATATATAAACCATAATTCTTTTCCTCCTTCATGGCATTTAATATTAATTCCTCCAATTAATGTATCTAATACATCAAATCAATTATATCCCATATAACTAAATCAATTTAATTATATCATATCTAATCAAATTCCCTCTTGTTAATTTGAACACTTCAAATTAACCCAAAAACTGATTCTCAACATGAATCCATTGAGCTACCAAAGGGACTTTATGGACCTGTAGCTTGAAGCTCCAATGGTGCGTGAATAACTGACTAAACTCTTTAATTATGATATCCAACATCTGTTAACTATCGAACACTCCACTAAAGACCGAAAACTGCATTCTATACTCTACAGATATATTTCTATGTCCACTGGATATAACCAATCAATAGTACGATGACCCTTCATAAATGACTCGTAAGCACAGTCGGGCCAATTTACCGTTTTGCCCCTGTAATTACATCTAACTCCTTAAATACCACTGATTCCTCTAATGAACAATATATCATAGTCCTACTATGAGTAAACCCTTCTTGAGCAAAGAAAAGGTGTGGTGCCACATTGTTCAATCCCCAGAATCAGCCTTTAAGGGAGAAATTTATTACTTACCCCTGATTCAGAGAAAGAGTGAATTATGTCGTATGTAGTTGAGTTCCCAACTCCTCAATTGAATGAATCCCCAAAGTGGTAGGTTTCAATCGGCGATCTGACCATTCGCACCCATGCAAATCAAAGGACTACCCTCATAGGCAGAAGTTCCCAACTCACTTAGGATTAAGGTCATATTACCTATGGTCATCCTAGTGAAATGAAAGTCTCACTACTATAAAATCTATATCACTTGACACTTGTAGTTTTTAATTACTTAATGTGATGTGGAAAAAATGTCAAGTAATATGATTTTAGACAAAAATATGTCAAGTAAAAGGGTTAAAAAAGCAGAGATTGACAGAATATTTCGAATATTTTCATGCAAACCTTTACTTGACACGATTTTCGTGTCAAGTAATATAAGGTCTTACTTGACAAGTTTCACGTGTCAAGTATAAGAAGCTCTTACTTGACATTTGTTTTCGTGTCAAGTAAAATAAAAAAAAATTACCTAATAATATTTTTTTCTTACTTTAATGAAAAGCCCTAACTTTATAATTTCATTTTCTCCATTTCTCTCCTACCCCAAACCCTTGGTCGTCCGCATTTCTCCTAATCTCCGCCCCGCATTTCTCTAGTCCATCAGTGTTGCCGTCTGTGTTCATCTACTGCCACTGTCAGTGGTGTCGTCTGGTGGGTTGTCCGGTGTCCCTGAGGTCCGTTGCCGTTGTCGGTGGTGTAGAGAAGGAGCGAGGCATTTGCATACGAGGTAAAACTGAAAACGGTTGTTTTAATTTTAGAATCATGTTAAATCCGACTTATTTGCTGCAAGAATCTTCTGGTGGTTGTGTTTTAAAATTGGCTTAGGAATATTGTTTATCCGAATCCAATCTTAAAACTGTCATCCAGAATGCCAGTACCTTGCATTTTGGCCTAGTTTTTTTAAATCAACATCAATTTGTTGGTTATTTTTGCAGGCATGGCTTCGCAAGCATGTGGAATATAGAAAGGGAAAGAAAAAGAGCTGAAAAGCAACAAGAATGGTGATCTCCAACAGTAATTCTCATAGTAAGAAAATCACTATCAAGAAGAGGATTGCTAGCATGTAAGACCAACTCTACTGCTATTAGTTACTTATAAAATTATAACTTAGTGATTTTAGGAGAAAGTTTTAGAGAATGCGGGAAAGGATGAGGAAGTGATTGCTATTAGTATACCGCCGATCTTGAAGGTGAATTGTATAAGTGTCATGTTCTTCTATTTTTTTAGGAATGAACATTTTACTCATGTTATAAGTCAAATACATAACAAATATGTAAGCTAGCTTTGCTTGAGTTTTTTTTTCGGTGTTAAGTTTATTTCATTCTGAATATTATACTATACTCTTTGACGAATGTAGGGCAATGACCATTTTCCAGTCTCAAAAAAAATTCCAAAGGACTCGAAAAACCACATTCTGGTAAACAATAAAGGTAAGTATAAGAGCATTGAAAAAATTAATAGAATGATGTTTATTTAATGCATCTGTATGATATGTGTATTAATTATTGGCTTTGTATTGTAGTGTCCTTTACAAGTGGGAACTGCCGAATGTGGGTTATAACAGATGCGGTATGTCTTTAAACTACTTATATATATATTGTAACATTATAAATAGTGTAAATAGTAAATAAATATGTATATCTCACTTTCTATGTTTTATAGATTGATATGAGGAGCTCGTACTCGCAACTTGAATTGGATGAAGTATGCATGGACTTCCTATAAATTGTGCATGTGGCTATATGGGAATGCCCAAAACTTTTTTTATATAAATGTTTTGTTCAACCATTATAGGTTATATACTTCAAAGTGTGGTGGAGGACAGAATTTTAGTCTTGTGATTTTTGGAATACATAGCACATATATATTGTCTTACAATTGTGGAATTATCATATATTGGGGTGGGTTGATAGAGTAATGTAAATTTTTTGAATTATCATACTGTTGTACGATTCGTCTTATAAATTTTGGAACCGTTCATGTAGACATGAGTAATAGAAGAATGGAATTGTTTATTTTAGTATTCTCAATTGTTACGTTGGATGTATTGGGCTGATATGTAGACCTGAAATATATGTGCAACTGTTTAGTTGATGGAATTTTCTTATTTGAACAAATGTAATGCAGGAAATGAGAAATAGAAATTAAATTTGAATGTTTAATTTGGAAAAAAAACATAGATGACATTGGAAATGTGTTAAGAATTAGATTACTTGACCATTATTCCGTGTCAGGATAAAAATATATTTGACAAATAAAAAATGTCAAGAGTAATCACAATAATAAATGTCAAGAATTAATACACTTGACATGTCATTAGTGTCAAGTGTATTATATTTCTTGACACGAAAATTGTGCCAAGAATTATTTCTCTTGACGTTTTTATAGTATCAAGTTATGACATTATACTTGAGTCGAATAGACGATGCTTTTATTAGCATCAAGTATACCCTTTACTTGACATTGGAAAAACGTCAAGTAATCCAATTTCTACAGTAGTATCTCTGTCATGAACGATGTTATATAACGAGACTAAACATTTTGGGTCCGATTTTATACAAACTCTTTTGTATAGAGCATCCCCGCTCATATGTCTAATGCATGAATGGTCAGGATCAGACCATTTGTAGCACTTTACAACACTTGTAACATCTACAAAGCGTGCCACACTCGTAGCGTTATCAGGATAAGGTTTCTCTTATTTATCCATATATTACAGACCATGTAGGTTATCACTTAAAGCACAATCCACTTGTATGTCTCCACATACATGCTTAAGTTACAACGACAATCAGGAATCTTAGTTTATTGGTTTGTGGTTAATGTAACTAAAATATCTCATATTTCATAGACTGTAGTGAATAAAATATCTCATATTATTACATCACAAAGTGTTTTTTCATACATATTTACAAACTATAGGACACTACGAGATTTAGGGCATCAACCCCAACAATCTCCCACTTGGCCTAAAGCTAATCGGGTGTACAAGAAAATTACAAGTACAAAAAAATAAACTAGGGCACAAAAGCCAAGTACAATAATACTTCACTTGCCCTAGTCTAGCCAGGACGGTCCCAAAGACCCATGCTCTGTAGCTGACCCTAAAACACTGTAGCCGTGAGAGCCTTCATAAATAGATAAGCAATATTGTGCTCCGAAGCTATCCTCAAAATAATAACGTCCCCTCAATGCACAATCTCTCTGATGAGATGGTATTTTCGCTCTATAATCTTGCCGCGCTTGTGACTCTGAGGCTCTCTGGAATTTGCCACAGCACCACTATTATCACAATAAAGGGTGATAGGCCTAGACATGTCTAGAACAACTTTCAGACTAGTCAGGAACTTCCTGAGCCAAACGACCTCCTTAGCAGCTTCATAAGCAGCTACATACTCGGCCTCCATAGTGGAGTCAGCGATGCACCCCTACTTAGTGCTTCACCACACTACACCTTCTTTGTTAAAAGTGAACACTGATCCTGAAGTGGATTTTTTAGAATCCTTATCAGTCTGAAAATCAGAGTCTATGTATCCTGTAAGGATCAAATCCTTAGAACCATACACAAGCATATAGTCCCTCGTTCTCCGGAGATACTTAAGGATGTTTTTTATGGTAGTCTAGTGACCTTGTCCTGGATTAGACTGATATCTACTGACTATCCCCACAACGTAGCAAATATCAGGTCTAGTACATAACATTGCGTACATCAAACTACCAATGGCAGATGTATAGGGGACCTATCTCATTTCCTCAAACTCTTGAGGTGTTTTAGGACATTGCTCCTTAGATAATGTAACTCCATGTCAAAAAGGTAAAAGGCCCCACACGATCGTTTATACTCGATCAGTATTACTCGACGATCACAAGAAGTTCTTACACGATCAAGGGACGAGGCTTCATCCAAACGGTTTAAGACCCGGTTCGCCTATTTAAACCGGTGGATTCGATGCTCTTTGTAATAGTTAGCTTTTCTTTCCGATTCTTTAGTCTAATTATTTCTGTCCATCAATTTTATTTAATGTACAGGTGATGTATGTTAGTTTACATGTCATAATGTATGACATATATTTTTACAACCCACCTTAGGTTATGTATTTTATTCATGCAACATCTTTATATTATAAGTGTTATAATATAGAAGTTTGCATGATTAAATTATCTTAAAGCATGCATTAAGCATATCCATGCATTATCTTTATATTATAAGTATTATAGTATAAGGGTGTATGAGAGCATGTATGCTTAGTTCATTACTTTGTTATATAAGAGTTATATAAAGTAGTAATGAATGAACATTGCATGAAGCATGACACTTAGGTTTATTTATAAGAGTTATAAATGCCTTATGGATGTCTAGCTCTGCTTTGTGGTTGATTTTCATTGTTTCATTTTTATAAGTGTTATAATTAATAGAATTGGAATTAAAATCAATAACCAAGAGTTGCATGCAAACTTAGGTAAAATCATGTTTTAAAAGAGTTTTAAAATTTTATTGAGATAGACTTAAGATCACAGTTCTAATGAGATTAGAAACCTAAGTTTAATCTTTTAAATTGGTTTAATGGGATTAAATTGATTTGAATAAAAGATTAAATTTGTAAAAAAAATCTATCTAAGAGACATTTTGTCTAAGGTGGGTTCTGGCTAGGCTGGGGTATTTAAACTGACAGAAACGGAACACCCCTACCTGGGAACCTACCTGGAAAGGTGAATTAAATAGATTTACTGCAAGCATGCAATAGTTGATTAAAGTTCGTTAAAGTATTTAATGAATGTTGATCAAAAGTTATTTAACTTTCCAAAGTAAGTGTTACTTTTGGGTAAACCTAAATAGTCACTTAGTAAAAATAATTAGTCATGTTTTTCTAAGTAAACTAAACCCTGGGTTATTAAAATACTCAGTGGGAGGAAAAGACATATATGATATTTCAATTCCACTCACGTTTATCCCTTAATGTTCACACCATGAGATTCATGCTTGGTCTCGTGGTGCCCTGGGAGCATCCCCATTCGAATGGTATTTGCATGGGTCAGTATCAAGGTTAATGGAGAGAGTATTTATAGTAAATGGGAGAATGATGTGTGTCAACATGTCCTATGGTCTCCTTCATTGGCTTGCACCGTGAGACCTTCTTGCACGGCCTCGAGGTGGCCTGGTAGCATCCCCCATTGGATGATTTGTGTGGTTGGTCAATATCAAGGTGAATTCCAGAAATGGATAAGGTCGCTTTAGTTTTTGCTCCAGTCGGTTTTTTCCCTTCGGATTGGCTGCTTGGGCAGAACTCTAGTATCTAAAATGAAGGGTCATACTTACGGGAAATTTTTAAGCAAGTTAATGATGTCTTAACCAAACCAATGATGGCTAGTGTTATAGGAACAAGAGTTATTCTAGTATAATGATTAGTTAAGAATGTCTCAATTCAGTGGAGGGATAAATTGACTACCCTTCGGGGGCTTTTATCCTAAACCATTGAAGTGTCATTGTAAAACTAGATGTTATATGGGGTTCATTTAGATTTTACTAAACCTGATTGGATTTTTTTTAAAAAGAGTATTTGCTAAAATCTAATGTAGATCAATATGTTTGTTTTTTCAACAACATATCAATGCTTGATATTCTGTTAGTTGCCTTTTCTACTTTGACCGATTACATACGTTGGAAAGAGTCTATTAAAACATATTTCGTGGCAAACGACCTCATTTTTGTCATGTTTGAGAAGTGTTCTCAAGTCCCGACCTCTTATGCACCGCGAAATATTTGTAATGCATATGAGGTGTGGATGAAGGCTAATTCGATGGCTCGACTTCACATTTTGGAAAGCATACCTGATACATTGGCCAAAAGGGTGTAGAACATGGTCATTGCACGTGAGATCATGGACTCGTTGCAAGAATTGTTTGAATGCAAGTTCTCACTTTTTGAGCAAAATGGGATTGATGACAATGAAACTAGTAGTGTTAGCTCCCAAGATAATCTCCAGTCTTTCTTGAATGTCAAGGGACTAATAGAGAAAGCAATTGTTGATGACTCTGATGAAGTTCATCGACGAGAATTGTTCTCTGAAATGGAACTTGGAGTTTATGATCTAGATTCTAATGCTGATCTCACTACTCTCCAGAAAAGGAAGAAATCTAAAGATGATAAATGTGATTTATTTGTCTTGGAGACATGTTTGGTAGAGAATGATGATTTTTCCTGGATACTTTATTCAGGTGCTACTAACCACGTATGTTCTTCCCATCAAAGATTTAGTTCCTGAAAACAGTTGGAAGCTAGAAAGTTGACTCATAAAGTCTGGTGAGGCCGTTTCAGCTGTTGTTTTAGGTAGACTTAAGTTATTTTTGGACAAGAAACGATATCTGTTGCTGAATAACGTTTATATAGTTCCTCATATCAATAGGAACTTAATTTCAGTTTCTTGTCTGATTGAACAAAGTTATTCCATCTCCTTTTCTGAGAATAAAGTGTTATTTTTAAGAATGGATAGAGATTGGTTTTGGTTCAATGGAAAATAACTTGTATGTACTAAGGTCATTAGTCATAAAAGCCTTGCTTAATACTGAATTGTTCAAAATAGCAACAACTGTAAAAAGATCAAGAGTTTCTCATAAAGAAAATGTGCATCTTTGGCATCTAAGGTTAGGTCACGTCAATCTCAATAGGATTGAGAAGTTTGTGAAATATGGACTTCTAAATGATTTAGAAGAAAATTCTTTGGCAGTATTTGAATCTTGCCTTGAATGATAAATGACCAAATGACCATTTACTGGAAAAGGTTACTGAGCCAAGGAAACCTTGGAGCTTATACATTCAGGCGTTTGTGGTTCAATGAGCGTAAAAGCTTGAGGTGGGTATGAATATTTCATCTCTTTCATAGATGATTATTCAAGATATGGGTATCTATACCTAATGCAACATAAGTCTGATGCTCTCGAAAAGTTCAAGGAGTATAAGACTGAAGTTGAAAACTTGTTAGGTAAAAAGATAAAACCACTACAATCTGATCGTGTTGGAGAGTATATGGACTTAGAACTCCAGAACTATATGATAGAACATGGAATTACGTTTCAACTCTCAGCCCCAAGTACACCTTAGTAGAATGGTGTATTGGAAAGGAGAAACAGAACCCTGTTGGACAAGGTTTGGTCTATGATGAGTTATGCTCATCTTCTAGACTCGTTTTGGGGATATGCAGTAGAGACTGAAGTTTACATTTTGAACAATGTTCCCTCGAAGAGTGTTTCTGAACGCCTTTTGAGTTATGAAGAGGTCGTAAAGGTTAGTTTATGCCACTTCAGGATTTGAGGATGTCCAGCCCATATGCTTGTGGCTAACTCTAAAAAGTTGGAACCTCGTTCGAAAGTTTGCCTATTTGTAGGTACCCAAAAGAAACGAGAGGTGGATGCTTCTATGATCTAAGTGAGAATAAGGTGTTTGTATCGACAAATGTTATCTTTTTGGAAGAAGATCACGTAAGGGATAATAAGCTACGAAGTAATCTTGTTTTAAATGAAATTTCTAATGAGACTACTGAGAATTTAACAAGTGTTGTTGAACGGGCTGATAGATCAACAAGAGTTGTTGATGCCAGTTCATCTAGTCAACCATCTCAAAAGTTGGAATTGCCTCGACGTAGTGGGATGGTTGTGAACCCACCTGTATGCTACATGGGTTTAATTAAAGCCCAAAACATCATATCTGATGATGCAGTTTAGGATCCGTTGTCTTATAAGCAAGCAATGGAAGATGTTGACAAAGGTGAATGGATTTAATACATGAATCAGGAAATGGAGTCTATGTACTTCAATTCTGTCTGGGAGCTTGTGGATCAACCTGATGGGGTAAAAGTTAGAGATTGTAAATGGATCTACAAGAGAAAAGAGGTGTAGATGGAAAGGTGTAGACCTTTAATGCTAGACTCGTGGCAAAGGGTTATACCCAGGTTGAAGGAGTAGACTATCATGAAACTTTCTCACCTGTTGTCATGTTAAAGTCTATCTGGATTCTCCTGTCCATAGCCACATTTTATGATTATGAGATATAGCAAATGGACATCAAGACTGTCTTTTTGAATGGTAATCTTGTGGAGACCATCTACATGGCTCAACCAGAAGGATTCATTAAGCAAGATCAAGAGCAAAAAGTTTGCAAGCTTAATCAGTCCATTTATAGACTGAAACAAGCATCTAGATTTCGGAATATAAGATTTGATAGTGTGATCAAATCATATGGCTTTGATCAGAATGTTGATGAGCTTTGTGTTTATAAGAAAATCATCAATAGCTCAGTAGCTTTCCTTGTTCTGTATGTGGATGATATTCTATTCATTGCGAACGATGTAGTGATTGACGTTAAGAAATGGCTAGCCGCCCAATTTCAAATGAACATTTGGGAGAGATGCAGTTTATTCTAGGGATCCAGATCATAAGAGATCGTAAGAACAAAAAGTTGGCCTTGTCTTAGACATCGTACATTGAAAAGATGTTGATCAAGTACTCGACTTAGAATTTCAAGAAGGGTTTGTTACCTTTCAGGCATGGAATTATTTTATCTAAGAAACAGTGTCCTAAGACACCTCAAGAGGTTGAGAAGATGAGACAAGTTCCCTACGCATCGGCTGTTGGTAGCCTTATGTATGGATTGTTATGTACTAGACTTGACATTTGCTATGCAATAGGGATTGTCAGTCGATATCAATCCAATCCAGGATAGATCACTGGACGACGGTCAAAACGATCTTCAAGTATCATTGGAGAACAAGGAACTATATACTCGTGCATGGAGATAAGGATTTGATCCTTACAGGATACACAGACTCTGACTTTCAGACTAATAGAGATTCTTGGAAATCAACATCAGGGTTAGTGTTCACTCTGAATGGAGAGGTTGTAGTATAGCGAAGTATCAAGCAAGGATGCATCACAGACTCCACTATAGAAGCCGAATACGTAGCTACTTTTGAAGTTGCTAAAGAGGTTGTTTGGCTTAGGAAGTTCCTTACTGATTTGGAAGTTGTTCCAAATTTCTTTGTCGATCACACTTTATTGTGATAACAATAGGGTTATGCCAAATTCCAAGGAACCTCGGAGTCACGAAGATCGAATCGGAGCACAACGTTACTAATTCGTTTACAAAGGCTCTTACAGCTAACGTGTTCGAGGGTCATCTGAAGAGTTTGGTCCAAGGGATATACAACACCTTGTCTAGGGCAAGTGGGAGATTTTACTGGGGTATAGAATATGCCCTAGTTTATTGTATTTTGTGCTGTTTTTTATTGTACATTAGTCTCCCAAGGCTTTAGGACAAGTGGGAGATTATTGGGATTGATGTCCTAAATCTTCTAGTAGTCTCATAGTTTGTAAACATTGTGTAAACATATTGTTAGTAATAAAATAAGTTTCATTTTATAAGCATTTACTCAATCCAATAAACTAAGATCCGAGGTTATTTTATGTAACTTAAGCATGTATTTGGAGACATACAAGTGGATTATGCCTTAAGTAATAACCTAATTTCTCTATATTAGATGGATAAAGGAGGGATACCTTAACCTGTTGACACTATGGATATGACCCCCTTTGTAGATGTTACAAGTGTTGTAAACTACTACAAATGGTCTGATCATGACCATTCATATGGAGACATGCAAGCGAGGGTATCCTATACAAAAAGTTTGTATAAGACCAAACCACAAAATAATTAATCTCTTTATATAACATCATTGATAATAGAGACTTACATTACACTAACATGACCATAGGTGACATGACCTTAATCATAAGTGAGCTGGAAACTCCTGCTCATGAGGGCGATCCTTTGATTTGTATGGGTGAAAGTGGACAGATTGCCAACTCAACAAGCCTACCTTTTAAGGGATTCGTCTGATTGGGGAGCCGGGAACTCAGCTACACAAGATGAAATTCACTCCTTCCCGGAAGTAGGGGTAAATAGATAAATTGCACCCTTAAGGGCTAATTCTGAGTCTTGAACATATTGGTTACACCCTCTCTTGGGAAGAGAGGACTTAGTCATAGTAGGACTATGACTTATTGTTCATTAGAGGATTCAATGGTACTTAAGGAGTTAGATGTAACTACAGGGCCAAAATGGTAAACTTCATCCATCTCCCACTTACTCGATTGTCTACCTCTTGCTTTCCTCAATCTAAAATCATACCGAGCCCACAACTCCTAGATCCTCACACCGAGAATATCAAGGTAACACTTATGGTGGGGTTCTAATTCCGTTCGAGGATTGCATTGAACTTGATTGTGATCGAGTTGCATCCAGTCGTTCGTTGAGATCATGTTCTGATCGTTGCGTTCGAGTTCGTGCTGTTAAACGGGTTTCTGAACGATCGAGGGATACTTGAAAAAGATTTCTTCAAAGGTTTGCATACTCTATCCCTTGTTCAGTCTTTTAAAAAAGCATGCTGTAATTTACTATTTATGCATAATCATTTCTGTTTATATAGTAATTGTTTGTGTTCTTTCTCAATGAGATTTGGAACGATCCGCTTCCGCCCACTGTATTTATGTGTAGTTTTCCTTCAATCTATACGACATACTTTTTCTTCTACACGATCGATTATCAAGTCTATACTGTTGGGATTGGCGTCCTAATTCTCTCGGTGGTCTCATAGTTTGTAAACATTTTGTACACATCGTTATTGATAAAATAAATGTTATTTTATAAGCATTTACTCAATTCAATAAACTAAAATCCGTGGCTATTTTATGTAACTTAAGCATGTATGTGAGACATACAAGTGGATCATGCCTTAAGTAATAACCTAAATGGTCTATAGTAGATGGATAAAGGAGGGATACCTTATCCTGGTGACACTATAGATATGACCTACTTTGTAGATGTTACAAGTGTTGTAAAGTACTACAAATGGTCTGATCATGACCATTCATGTGGAGACATGTGAGTGGGGGTATCCTATAAAAAGAGTTTGTATAAGATCGGACCACGAGATGATTAATCTCTTTGTATAACGTTGTTGATAATTGAGACTTACATTTCACTAAAATGACCATAGCTGACGTGATCTTAATCCTGAGTGAGTTGGAAACTTCTGCCTATGAGGGCGGTCCTTTGATTAGTATGGGTGAGAGTGGCCAAATTTCCAACTCAACAAGCCTACTTTTATAGGGATTCGTCTAATTGGGGAGCTGGGAACTCAGGTACACAAGACGAAATTCACTCCTTCCCCGAAGAAGGGGTAAATAGATAAATTGTTCCCTTAAGGGTTGATTTCGGGTCTTGAACATATTGGTCATACCCTCTCTTGGGAAGAGAGGACTCAGTCATAGTAGAACTATGACTTATTGTTCATTAGAGGATTCAATGGTACTTAAGGAGTTAGATGTACCGTTTTACCCCAACTGTACTCACGAGCGATTTTTGAACGGTCATCGCACTGTTGATTAGTCATATGGACATAGAAATATATTTGTAGTGCGAAGAGTGCAGCTGTCGATCTTTAGTGGAGTGACCAATAGTTAACGGATTGTAGACCTCGTGACTAAAAGAGTTTAGTCAGTTATTCACGTACCGTTGGAGCTTCAAGCTATAGGTCCATGAGGTCCTCTTGGTAGCTCAATGGGTTCAAGTTGAAAATCAGATTTTGGGTTAGTTTGAAATGTTCAAATTAACAAGAGAAAATTCAATTATATATGATATAATTGATATGATGTATTAGATACATTAATTGGAGGAATTAATATAAATATGATTTATATCAAATACCATAAAATAGAAAAAGAACTATGGTTTATATGTTTCATATGATGAAATATTAAAACTATAGGTTATAAATATAATATGATAAGTTGGTTATCATATTTATTTATAATATATTAATTATATGATAATTAATTCTTATTCTCTAATAACCGAATTGAGTGGGAGGTTATTGGAAGTTTTAGGTAACTGTGAGATAAAAAAGAAAATTGTTTTCCAAAATTAGATGAAGATTCATTCGAAAAATCTCACGAAAAAGGTATCAAGTAAAAATTGTTTTTACTAAGCGATAGTGTTGAGAGCATACATGATCGAGCTACGAGTTGACTATACGATAGTTACTCGCTTGATCGTTGCTACATGATCGAGTATCAAAGTCTATATGATAGGCTTCATCTTCTAAACGATCGAGTACATCGTCTATGCAATAGACAGTCTTCATCTCCCACTTACTCGATCGTCTATGGAATAGACAGTCTTCATCTCCCACTTACTCGATCGTCTACCTCCTGTTTTCCTCAATCCTAGATCATATAGTGCCCACAACTTTTGTATTCTCATACCGAGAATACCAAGGTAACACTTGTGGTTTTGTTTTAAATTCGTTCGTGGGTCGAGTTGGACTCGATTGGGTTTGAGATGCATCCAGTTATTCGTGTTGTTGGCTGTTTTGTTCGTTGTCTTCGTGTTCGTGCTGACTGAACGATTTGCTAAACGATCGAGGAATATTTGAAGAAGAGTTCTTCAAAGGCACGCATACTCTATCCCTTGTATCTTCTGGTAGCATGCTGTAATTTCTGTTTGTGCATAATCTATTCGTTTTTGTTTAAGACTTTAATTGTTTTGTGTTCATTCTCAATGGGATTTGGAACGATCCACTTCCGCTGCTCAAAGGATCTCTGTTTAGATTTTCTTCATATACGATAGACTTCCTTCTTCTGTCATATATTCGATTGTCTACTCGATCGTTTACCTCCTCCATTCCTCTATCCATACTAAGATAACCTTTGTGGTGGAGCATTTTGGGATGAAACCAAAAGTAAAGCCATGAGAGTTTATGTCCAAAGTGGACAATATCATACCATTGTAGAGATAGTTGGAAGGTCCTTGTCCTTATCAAGACAAACACCTCCTTAATGCACAAAGTGCAGTAGGTTTAACTCATATAAGTTAAATTGAATTAATCTATGATATAAGGAAATTTGGAAAAATTCCAAAGCTATTGCTATGTTAATCGAGCAAATTTGTTTCTTCAACATAAGTCTAATCAATGAAGTTAGTTTGCTAAGATTTTCACTTCTAATTGTCTCCACCTACCCTAGTTTTAGATTTAGTTTTGACTTTTATTCAATCTATCGTTATGTTTTCTAACATTAAGTGTTAGTATCTACGATACTAAATTGAACTGAAAACTCAATCTTGAAGACGACACTCGACATTCGTTTCACCTTACTGAAATTGACACTACACCTATGGTTTGCATGGTATAAAAATTGTGCAGCACTCATATTGACTTCAAGAGCTATAACTATCACTTAATATAACTCGGGTCTATTTCTCTCTAGCTACTATACGAAAATATATAACTACACCATTAAATCCACATCATAGTTTCTTAATTTTTTTGTCAAAATGTCAAAATGAAAATATCTCAACTGATCAAGACATATATCCTCACTCAAGAGGTTTGATGTAATATCCGACTGTCCTATCTCATCTATTGTTGAACTTGAAAACAATGGTCGAAATAACCTTAACAAACAAGGGCATAAATTGAACCCTAATCTCATTCATTATTTTCGTCTTCCACATGCCCTCATACAAGTTTAAACCTTAATGTTTGGGATGACAGATACCAAAGTTAGGTACACAAAGTTGGTAATTTTTTTATGAGAAATTTATTGTGGTTGGTGACCTTTCAAACCCAACTATAGTCAAGTTTCTTACTTCCCATTTCTATAATTCTCCTGCAGACATGGACAACACCACTTTCTTCTCTGAATTCACCCAAGAATAAATTAATGAACCTTTTAAAGTTAGAAATAATAACCTTTTTTTTCTTTTTTTTTTTTTGTAAAAGCTTGAAAATTTCATTTTCTTAGAAAATATTGATTATTGAATAACAATTTGAATATTCATCATTCTCTCTCTCTCTCTCTTGTGCAATATTTCTCCTAATCTGATCTTTTTATCCCCAAATTTTATGAACAAATTAATAGTTTCCATTTTTAAAAAGTGTAAATATAGCTAATTTGTAGATAAAATCTTCAAAAAAAAAAAAAAAAACCATTAGTAGAAAATTTATTTTTACCAACTAAACTTAGGAGGGTATATTAATTTCAACCTTAAATTTTTAATTTCGTTAATTTAAACTTTAAAGTTTACGGATTGTGTTAATTTTAACCCGAACTTCCAAGTATATCTATAATGCTTGTTAGTAGAAATAAAATTTATTTGTACCCTATTTTTCTATAATGAAATACTCTCATTCTCAATAATTCGGGGAGCACTAATGATTTGTTGTTATTTTTATTTCTCGTTAGTCTCAAGCTCTATTTGCCCTCCATTGTCGTAACATCGATGAGGCCGATAAAGTCGACTACAATTACTTCATTATATATTTATTAGTCGTGTTCATCCCGCCTTTTATCAAATTATTACAGTCATCTAATTGTTTTGGTAGAATACAAATATTCATATTTAATCATAAATAAGAATGGACTGCAAATTACATAAAAAAAATGATTATAAACAATACAGAAATAACATTTCAGCAAGGTATTTGCAAATATGGTAAAAAATGAAAACACACATATGTTTAGTTAAATAATCAACTTCATAAATGAATAAATAATAAATATTTAAAACAAATTAAAGTTTATAAAAAATATTTAATCGTAAAACTTGAACCTAGATCAATTTAGAAAAGAACAAATAGGGCTTACCATAATACATAAAGGTAAACATTTGAACTTCTGATATTTTAGTCGAGACTACAAAATCTTAACTAACTGAACTCTAATCTACTTATTAACTTAACTAATTAAAGCATATGCATCTATCTATTTTAAACGTCAAATATCTCAATCACAAATTGTTAACTTTATGCTCGCATGTTTTTTTATTAGAAAAGAAAGTGTTTTTAAAAAGGAAACTATTAAATTACATTTTCTTAAAACTATTCGTTTTTTTTTAGCAATAATATTCTATAACGATTTAACTTTTTTTTTATTATTATTTTTGAAAAATTAATGCTTTATCAACTTTTTCTGTTGGGCTTTTAATTATAATTTAGTCTTTTTTAGAAGTTTCTTTTTCATTTAGGTTAGGGGCTACCTAGTGGTCATACTACCAATACCAACTGTCCCTGCATTTGATAAGACGTCAATTAAATTAAAAGGTAAGAATTATCAATAATATAATAACAAAAAATATATCTTAAATGATAAAACTATTAATAATATATTTATAAATAATAGAAAAATATCACAGCCTATTTATGATAATCTGTGATAAACTGCGATAGACTATTATCTATGTCTATCATGATACAGATAAATACAAATGTAATCTATCGTGAAAATTTGATTTTATTTAAAAATATTTTGACTTATTTTTCTATAATTGAAAACCGTCTGTTTTAAATAAAAAATAAAAAAAAAACATTCTTGTATTTTGAAAGGAATAAGAATAAAACATTCGTGTGGCTCTCAAAACATTCTCTAAAAATATCCAACAAAACATTAAAATTCAAAGTCAAATATGTACGAGAACGTTTTCCTTTGGACATGAATTACAGGTTACAGAAATTAGAATATTTCCACTATATTTATGACATTTTGAAACCAATCACTCCATATATTATCTTGTTCTCTAGAATAGTTAAATCATTTTTTTAAAATAAAGATTTACTCGTAAATAATTTTCCTTCGAAAGCTTTTTTTTTTTTTACATACATATTTATTTTAAGCTCATTTCTTAAATTTGAGAAAATAAGCTAGAAAATATGAGTATTTTACATAAACTTAATAAAAGTTGACTCGTAATTAAGATCTTAGGTTATTGATCACTTTGTAAATGATAAATGATATTAACTTGCAATAACTTGAAAACCCGAATTAGAACAAAAATGGTAGATTAGAAAGGATGACAAATATAAAGAATATATAGATTAACAGTATCAACAACACTAAACAAACGTAACCTAAGTAAACACCAGAAAGAGTTGAAAATAATGGTAGTTGAGACAC
This sequence comes from Benincasa hispida, assembly GCF_027475165.1. Lineage (NCBI taxonomy): Eukaryota > Viridiplantae > Streptophyta > Magnoliopsida > Cucurbitales > Cucurbitaceae > Benincasa > Benincasa hispida. The sequence goes on along the minus strand of NC_143482.1, from coordinate 26,675,133 downwards.
ATAAATAAATATTCACTCCTACATTAGATTGTTAGTTGGCTAGAGTGATCGTTTCAACAGGATAATATAGAATAACAAGTTTTAGTAAAGCAACCGAACTTCAAACGATACGAATATAGCTAGGTACATTCTCGATGCCCTTGCTTAAAAGAAATCAAAGAAGTAGAGGAGGGAAATAAGAAAAGTAGAGAGAGTCCTTAAGAGAGGAGTAGAGAGCTAGAATTTGAGATGCCTCAAATGAAGAAAATATAGCAACTATATATAGTTGCATGTACTTGAGTTTGTAACTCATTTACAAGAGTAGCGTTGGGTTAAAAATACTCTTCCAAGAAAAACTCACATAAAAATTAATACAAGTAAAATTGAAACCATTAAATATTTATTATTATTGTTGTTGTTATTTTTATTATTATGTTGTAATCTTTTCATGTTTCTTGATTTCTATAAGTTTTAAGTTAAAATAATAAATAATTATAAACAACCATTGAATTAAGTCTTTTGAGTTCATCAATTATCACGTAGGTTGTAATATTTCTATCAAATCAATAATGATCACTTTAATTTTTAAAATATATTTTATATGACGATAATTTCAATTTTAAAATCTTGAATATTAAAAATAATTACCCATCGCATGCATCATTGCATTTTTGTTTTTTTTTTTTTTTTTATGTTTTTGAAAATTGGTAATGATTTCCTAAAAAAATATAGTAAATTTTCCCACCTTTATTAAAAAGTAAATATATGAATTATAGGTCAAATTTTAAAAATAATATAATGTTCAAACTACTTCTTTTAATTTTTAAATTTTGAGTGATTTTCAAAAATTTTATATAAAAAGTAAGTAACAAAGAAAAGAAGAGGGTTTGTTATAACCTTATTAAAAAGAGAAATTTAAACATAAAATAGTTATCAAAACCATGATTGAGTAGTTAAGGTGAGTCTTAGCTCAACGGTAATTTGAAATCAAAGATTCAATCCCCAATTTTTGTAATTATTGTATTTTTAACAATGTTATTAGTAAATTAAAAATTTGACTGAAGATAACATATGTAATTATCTACTAGTTTGTTTCGTTCTAATATAACAAGATTTTGCGAGGAACATAGCTCAACTAATCTAAACATATACTATCGATCTCGAAATGCGAGATTTGGTCCCTCACACCACATATTATCTAATCAACATCTAGTCTTAAACCATTTGTATTAAAGTATAATTTTGATTTTTTAGAAAAATGAATTTTTTATTGGAAAAAACTTGAAATTTTGCTAAGTTCCTAGATTAAAAATCTTTGAGTAGAGTTTTAGAAAAGTGGTAGGTCTTGAAAAAAAAAACATATTGTCGGCCAAACTTGCTCTTTTTTTTTTTTATTATTATTATTTTATTATTGTTAAAATATCAATTTTCTTCAAAGAAATTTGTTAAAATTTAGACTATATTTTTCAATATTCAGTTTTAACTATTATACTTTCAATATTAAATCTTAGTTTCTGCTACTAGTTTGATATTGTTGATTTTTTAAACAATTTTTTCATTATCTATTAGCATCTTTATTATATATAAATTTTAGAGACATATTCACATATTATATTTTTTTCACAAGAATGATTTTTTATTAGATTGATTTTGAAAAAATAGTTTTTAAAGACTAAATTTAAAATTTATTAAAAATATAGATACTAAATTTGAGAGTTAAAAATATAGAGATTAAGATTGATCAAATTCTAAAATACAAAAATCAAAATGATATTTAGCCTTGTATGATCTCGTTGAAAGAAAACAAATCAGATAAAAATTATAAATTATCTAATGTTTTTAAAGATGCGATTAAACTATCTAGAGTTTATAAAGAAATTTTTGACCAACACAACATAAAAATAATAGATATTAAAATTATAGATTTTGGTATTTTAAAAAATTTTTGAAAATTTTTAACTGACACCAACTAATGATTGTGATTGATTGTCATTAAATAGATGAATTTGTTTCAAGTCATTATGTCACATTGTTTTAGGTTCAAATTATTGCTTTACATTTTCACTCTTACAGAAGGAGAAATCTTTGTTAACTATATTCACAGTTAAGAGTGAAGAGTAATGTAGTTTTATTATTAGAGAGAAATATCTTACAATATATAGGTAGATGCACCATAGCAATAAAATTAGAAGGTTTATATATAGCAGACCTGTAAATAACATATAATGTGTATACAATTTAGGTTATACTATAGTTTTCATCCCGAGAATATCTAATCTTGTTTTTTATTTATTCCAATTTTCAAAGGTTTCTAATAGTGATCCTTTTCGAATCTTACTCTCCCCTCGAGATTGGGTTTATAATGTAAAAGGCGATAATGGAACAATTTTAGCCACCTATTTTGTTTGATAAAATGAATTATTTATTAATCTATCAGAATCACTTTTTAATTTTAACTAATATGTAGTAGCTTATAGATACCCGCTTTTAGATTTAGCTTTCCTAAAAATCTACTACCTTTTAAAGATTTAAATAAATATAATATAATAATATTTTTCCATATTAATAGATTTTATCACATCTATTTTCAAATTTTAATTGATTCATTTTTTATAACAATTATTTTTCTTAAATTTTTGACAAATAAACAAAATTAGTTAAATTCAAATCATATAAAATTTTAAATAAATATATTATAATAAAACATATATTACTTATCAATATAAAAATAATTAAAACAATAAAGTTTCATATAACTAAATTTATGCCAATTTAGTATTAATTTACTAAATATCGTAATTAATTTTTTAATTTAAAATAAAAATTTATCAAATACTATTTTACTTTCTTATTAGCAAATCTCAAAGCACAGTTGCCAACAATTATTTTAAAGGCTACAACAATTCTAAACTAAGCGTTGGTAAGTTTCACAATCATGATTATGTTAAAAAGAATAATATTCTTTTTTTGTATTATTAATTTTTACTCACATATAATTAATATTTCATAAGTTAACGAGATGCATAAATAGTGTTTTTTAACCTAGAGAGGAAAGAAAATTGGAAGATTGGAATATAACGACAAAGTTTGATTTCATCATTTTTTTTTTCTCTCTCTTTTGTCAAGGGTTGTGCATTATTATTTTTTTTTTTATAAGGAATGGGACTCAATCTAGAAATTATTAAAATGTGTATTGTCTCTTCTTATTGAATTACATTTTATTCTATATGATTTGAACCTAACAAGTCTTCTTTTTTTTTTTTTTTTTTTTTTTGCCTAAAAAGTCTTTTTTTCCCCCTCTTTTTGAAGCCTAGTGTGAAACAAGTCCCTCTGATAACGCATTTGGGACAAATAGTGGAATAGTGAGCTCCAGTGAGTTACAAAGTCTATAGAGTTGTGAACTTCTAAGACCGACAGTGTAACATAAGGTATAAAATTGATGTTTTCTAGTAGTGGAATCCACAAACTCTTTGGGCCTAATAAGGAGTAGAGTTCACAACTCTACTTTCCAACTTCTTGGATCAAACACACCCTTGGTGGTTCTTAAATTTTCAAAATAATTAGGATTGGTTGCACAAATAACAACCAGACCCAATAAAATATGTAGAACAAGGATAAACATATTAGGGATATCGTACAAAATTAGCACCGGATATCACTGATAGCAGCTATCGGTGATAGCTATATAAGTAAATGACTAAAAATCCCACGCACATCATCCCAACATTTCGCGCTTTTTCTTCTAGTTTTCTCAAATTAAAATTATCACTAATAGCAACTATCAATGCTAGCAATTAATAGTAGTTATCAGTGATAGCCACTGATAGCTACTATGAATTGCTATCATTGATAATTGTTATCAGTGATAGCTTTGAATTTGAGAAATATTAATACAACCTTAAAATAGTAACACTTGAAATATCACCTTTCAATTTGCTATAAGTTTTCAATGGCTATCATTGATACACTTTGATCAATTGTAATCAAACTTGAAATATTAACACCTAAGGCTATCAGTGGATATCAATTATAGACTTTTATAAGTAGTTATCAACTTTTGAAATGAAACTATCATCTTTCAAAGATTAACATTTAAAGCTATAAGTGATATAAGAGGTATATAAGTGACTTCTCTAGTATTTACCTAACTTATATCATCAGTATCATCAGTATCGTTCATTTTATTGATAAATATCTAAGTCATATCACTGATATATAGATATCACTGATAGCCATGACCATCATTGGTAGCTTCAATCATTGGCTATCACTGATAACTTTTAGTAGTAGCTATCAATAATAGACTTTCATCAAATGGAATTGACTTTTATATTATTAATATAATTGATATATGGATATCACTTATGTTCTATCACCGATATTACTAATATCACTTATATCGTAGTTATTAGTGATAGCTTTTATCATTGACAATATGTCATTAGAGATAACTTCCGTCATTCCTTTTTATCATCAAATAACATGTCATCGTTGATAGCTTCTATCATTGATAACATGCTATTAGTGATAACTTCTATGCATTCCACTTACACATTAGTTCGAGATTCAACTTTATTAATTAAATTCACTAAGTTGATTATCGATGATGGACTTCTATAAGTGGATATTACTTGTTGAAAAAATAATCAAAGATTAAGCTATCAATGATAGAAAATATTAGTGGCTATCACTGATAGACTTTCATTAGTGACTATCAATTTTGAAAGACTAACACTCAAAACTATCAATGACTATTATTGTGAAAATTTTATCATGATTATCAACAATAGAATTCTACCACTGATATCTACCTAAATTTTATATCACTAATAAATGAATGTGACTGATATCTATCTCGGTTCTATCACTAATATCACTAATAATTGTTATTATCAATACACAAATATTATGGTACACAAATACACAAATATTTCAATTTGTGCCCTTCATTTTGGGCCATCTATGCAATTTTTTCAACTTTATTTCTAATAGACATCCTACTCTTAAAGTCCTATAAAAAGAAAAAAAAATATAGGCTTGTTTGATATTGTTCAAATTTCTCTTCTTTTTTTTTTTTTTTTTTTTTTTTTATAAATAAACTTGTTTAATAACTATTCTCGTTTTTTATTTCAAACTTTTAAGAAATGTTTTAAAAAATGGTGCAAAATTGTGGACTAAAAAAAGTAGCTTATTTCAAATCTGTTTTCATTTGCTATTTATATTTAAAGTTTTATTATAATAATCAAATTTCATGATTGACTTGTTGGGGTTAAGTCACTTCTGAATTGGATATTTTCAAGTTTGGGTATGAAACTCACCCTCATAATTCTTATGAAAAAAAGGAGAAATAAAAATCGGATAAAGAAAAGAAAATTAAAAAAAAAGAATAAGAAAAAATCGGAGAAAGAAAATAAAATAAAAATTATAAAAAAAGGAAGGAAAGAAACAAAAATCGGAGAAAAGAAAAAAAAGAAAAAAAGAAAAGAAAAGAAAGAAGGAAGAAAAACTGGAGGAAGAAAAGAAAATAAAAAAAAAAGAAAAAAGAAAGGAAAGAAGACGAAAAGGAAAGAAAAGAAAGGGAATAAGCAAAAAGCAGGTAAAGGAAAGGAAAAAAAGAAGCAAACATTAGAGAAATGAAAGAAAAAGAAAACGAAAGAAGTAAAAATCGAAGAAAACAAAGAAAACAAAAAAGATGAGAAAAAGAAGAAAAGAAGAAAATGTGCAAAAGACAAGAGAGAGCAAAATTGGAAATTAGAAAAAACTCAAAGATTGACTAGTCAACACTTCTATATTTGTATATATTTTAAAGAGGTGATATAATTTTAGATTTGTATCCCTCTATTTTACTATCTATTACAAATACCCAAATAATTACCTTCACACTTGTGTTAATGACCCAATATTTTTATTGTTCACAAATATTAATAATATTTTAAGTGACATTTTTTAGGCATGGTGAAGAGCAATTATCAACATAACTTAATTACTACAAAAGTGTATACTCTCAAAGCTCGAATACCATTCTCATTTTGAATCCGAAAAAAAAATGATGAGCTAACCATTAATGTAAGAATAAGGTTAATTAGCTGAATGCAAAATAAGGTAGAATAATGATAAAAAAAAAAAAAAAAAAAAAAAAAAAAAAAAAACAAGGTCTTAAATGCTAATGTTGCAATATATCAATGGATATTTCTCAAAAACTAAAACAACATAAATCATAAAGATATTTGAATTAATAAATACCATTGAACATATTTTAAATAAACTATAATTTTATCATAGTTTATTAGACAAGACATCAATTACGAAGGGTTCAATCCTCTACTCTACAACTGTGGAAGTTTATAAGATATTCAACAAACTTTACGAGAGATGAGGATCTACAACAAGACTTTGATGCTTACTGTAAATATACTAGATCGAAAAATGAATGAATTCTGTTGGAAAAAAACTCCACTATTATTGCAGAAATAAGTAGAAAAATAACAGAAAAAATAAAAGAAAATAATAAAACTAGGAACACAAGAATTGAAGTGGAAAAATGCTAAACTGGAGAAAAAGACCACGAAGCAGAAAATTTCTATTATATGAAAAACTATTATAATTACATATAAATCTCTTCTCCACCTAATTACAAGAGCACTAACTCAAAGTATTATATCACTCACACAATTGAGCTAGTATACCAAACTTAAAGTGCTTCAAATTAGGATGATCAGAAACCAAAGACATAGACTGTTGGGTTTTATGCACTAAAACTCGTAAATAGTAAATGTTATTAATTGACTGTCATCAATAAAGAGTTATAAATGTTAAATCAATAAATGTTATTGTTTGTATTGTTGTCTATTTTATCTTAATAACCCTAAATCCTACAAACTAACATCCAAATTGTCTTATGAGTCTTGAATTGTATGTGGAGACATATAGGGATCAATGTTCAAGATACAGCCTAAAAGGTCTATGGTATAGGGATAAGACTGGGTACCTCAACATGGTAGTGTTGGGAATGTCCTAGAACTCGTAGTTCGTGTTAAACATTCTATTTATCAATAAAATATTATTGAGTAACTTATTCGATAAATTTTTTCATTTCACATTCTATTATGAAAATCCAATAAACATATCCATGGCTATAGTCTGAATACTTTAACTTTATGTGGTGACATAAACATGATCAAGTTAATAGTATATAGCCTAAATGGTCTAATAAGTATATGGATGAAATTGGGTATATCATCCTAGTAACACTATTTGATGTGACCCACTCTATAGTTATTACAAGAAGTTGTAAACTACAAACGATGTGATCCACGAATCGTTCATGTAGAGACATGTGAGTGGGGGCATCTTATGCAATGAGTTTGCATATAGACTGGACCACGGATATAGTCACTTTTCTTTATAACGACTGTTTACTGTTAAAACTGACTATTTCAATTAAGTAACCTAGGTTAACTCGATCTTAATCCGGAGTTAGCTATGAACTCCTATTTGTTCGGGATTATCCTTTGATCTGCATAGATGATAGTAGTCCAATAACACTATTCAATAAGCCTTCCATTTTGGGGATAAGAATGGATGAATAGTTGGGGACATAGCCCTGCAAGATGGAATTCGCTCCTACCCAATTTAGGGTTAGCAGATAGGTTGTTCTCTTAAGTACTGATTCTAGGTCTTGAACAATCGGGGCCTCGCCTTCTCTTGATAGAGAAAGAACTTGATTCATAGATATTATGAATAAAAAAATTGTTCATTAGAGGGTCAGTAGGAACTTAAGGAACAAGATGTATTCACAGAGGTAAAACGGTGATCTTGGCCCAGCTATGATTACGAACAACTTGTGAAGGATCAACTTACTGATCATGATTATATCAAGTGAACATAATATATCTACAGTGAGGGGAGTTCAACTATGGGCTTCAGTGGAGTGACCCATTAGTTAATGAATGAGGGTTAATTCGGTATAATGAGTTTAGCCAATTAATCTCGGATCGTTGGAGCCCATGATCTGTAGGTCCATGAGGTCCCCCTACTAGCTCGTAAATGAATAAGCTTTAGAGTAACATGATAAGTTAATTTGAAACGTTCAAATTAGAATTAAACGGAGAATTTATATTTAAATATAATTTAAATATATGAAGGTGGATTTGTGTAAAAATTAATTTAATATTTGATATTAAAATAATTACAATTAATTGAATTATTTAAAAAATTATTTATTAATCATAAATTAATTTTATAAAATTAATAATATTTTCAATTTTAAAATCAAATTGATGAAAAATTGGAAAATTGAAAAATTTGCACAAAATGGAAAAATGGGTTTTTCCATTACCATCTTCAACTAGCTCACACAAAACCCATTCACATTTTCTTCAATTACTCCATGCATGAGCTGCATTTCATGTAGCCATCTTCTTTGCATGTTAACCTGCGATAAATAAAGAAGATTGGAGTGGAACTGAGGGATGCATTCAAAGAGTTTTTTAAGAAAATTTTGAGCTGAATAATTATTCTTCAAAGTGGGTTATAGCAGTGAGCCACTCTCCTTGTTTCCAGTCGTTCAAGCTATTCTTGAGTCCCACAACTCATTTTTAAGCTCCAAGAGTATAGTGGGAAAGATCTTGAGGTGGTTCACAGCAAAATTCGGAGAAGACAACAGCTCAAAATCAAGATCTTGAAGAGTTCTACAAATGTGAGTATAAAAATACTCAGTAAGTAACCCCACTACTGGGGTTAGGCTAGGCATCTATGTCCTCTAAATACTCACCTCTGGTGAAACATATAAACTGCTCTAGTCCTCATGGACACATATACACATGAAACAAGAAGGAGATTGAGTCCTATTCTACTGTAATTAAGTATGCCCACTACCTCTTGTGAATCCCAAAGGAGACACAAACTAGTGAATCCCGAAGGAAACACAAACTGGTGAATCCTGAAGGAGACACAAATTGGCGAATCTCGAAGGAAACACACACTGGTGAATTCTGAAGGAAACACAAAATTTAATGGGCATCTAACTAATTAGTAAGGATATTGCACAGTCTCAACATCATAATCATCGTTGTACGAATCTATGACATATATATAAACCTCAACATCATGGCTCTACAACATACACATATACCTCAACATCATGGTTCTACAACATACATGTATACCTCAACATCATCTGATCAAATACAACCATGGAAGCACACACCAGCTCATACTAGCATTCAAGTGTCTATATGCATAAATAAATAATTCGAATCTCGTAACAGAACATACTTTAATCATGTTATACTATCAATCTTTCATGTTGTCATTCTGCCATAACCTTCATTTAACATGCTAGCATACATCTAATGTCTGGCCCGTGGGCAGTTCCAGTAGTAAGATTACTTACCTCTAATCGCAAACTCTAGAAACTAGAAGCTTAACCTCTTCCTTGCCCAATGGAACCTTGAATCAAACAAACATGCAAAACAACTTTAATCCTTTTTGGTTGTTGTTCGAAATTTGGAGCCATTAAGAAGTGAGTAACTCAAATCTAATGTCGAAATAGAATAGGGAACTGTCGAACAATTGTCAAAAAGGGGAAAAATGTTGTTGTTAGGGTGCCGTTTTACTATTAAATTCCATTACATTTAATTCCTTTCCGTTTTACTATTAAATTCCTTTTCGTTTCAAAAGAAAATTAATTCCTGCTATTAATTTCCAATTTGAATAATTTCACGGCAACAATTAAATTCTCGCACTTGCACTTGAAGTCCAAAATTCCAAAAATGTGCTCCAACTAATAACAATTACTGAAATTCCAAATAATAAAGTTATTGAAATTACCTTATTACTAAAATATGTGTAGGGTATTACATTCTTCCTTCCTCAAAGAACTTTCATCCTCGAAAGTTCATTCTTGAAAAAGTTTCGGGTACTGGGCCTTCACCTCATCCTCTCGAACATCTACTGTTACTAGTAACTTCATTTAGTTTATCCCTTCTCAACCTTTTATTTTGGTAACAGATTCTTGTGCTAAAACAAAGTTCCATACCCAATCATCTATGTAGCTATCTTTCCATCTAATACATATTGTCCCAAAGTCCCACATGATCATTAGATATTTTTCTTTTACACCAAAACAAATACCTTGTAACCCCTCTTATCAAGCCTTTAAACCATACTTAACTAGGAGTTTCGAACACATTAAATTTCTTTCTCTTTCCAAAAGAGTAAGCTTTCTTAGATACTTTGCTCTCATTCACATTTATCTCTGATAAAACCACTAAATTCAAGACACCTCCCTTTTTTTCACTTTCCATGTGGAACATAATCTCTTTACTAAATTATATTTTACTTAACTCCTCCATAAATCTTATCTCTCTCACTAAAAAATTTCATCTTGTGGAATTCTTCTTTACCAATTTTCATGCTTTTAAACTCCAAAAGACTTTCGTTTGTTAAAATTTGTCCAACTTTGATCTCTTCATCACATTAAGGCTATGGATTTAATTAATCTAGGTATTCTAAAATAATCCTTCAACACAAACAAATAACACTCTTCTTTATCCCCTTTAAGTCTAAACTCATGTCCAACTTTTTTTTGGCTTCCTTTAATGACATCAACTTAGCTAGATATTCTAAAAGAATTCTTCATATCACTACACATACTTTACCTAGTCCATCACGTTCCTAGTATTACCAAAAGGCTTATGACTTATTAATCCTTTTCAAAGTTCTTCTCGAAACGTTTCGTTTAATATCTTAGAACCTTTAATAAATCTATAGACTCTTATTCTTTTCCTCCTTATTCATAAAACATTTTTTTAACCTTATACTTAAGTATTGGCCTGTGTATTTATACTACCACTGATTGCACTATCCAACACAAAACATAACACTAGTCCTTGATCAATTCTGGTCTTGACAATTTATTCCTTGGCTTAAACATATACATACCTTTATTTCTAAACTGTCATAACTCTATATAGTTGCATCAAATTTTAAGATCTCTGAACTGAGGTATATATATTTGCTCGTTTCTAACATAATTTCCATGAGATAAACTAGTGCCAAGTGACCTCATAATTTACTCTATTTTATTTTTCTCCTTTTGTGGTGTCGTACCTGATAATCCTCTTATAATAATTTCCAACGAGTCACTAACCTAGCATTAAAATATAATTGGTGCATTTAAGCTAAACAAATATTTTAATGCACAATTATCATAAAACTTTTAATTGATAAGACATACCTAGCGATGACGAGGAATCCGCTTATGGGCCATAAGGACAATCCGGACTTACATAGTAAGTCAGTCTACAGAACCTAAAACATGGACTCTGATACCAACTATAATGACCCGACTCCCTAGGACTTAAGTTAGGTCGTTACTAAAAAAAAAAACATGTATGCATGGAACTTAAAACGACACTCTTTTATGGTGAAATAAATAATAAATAAATAAAGTCAAATAAACTATTTTCATTAAAACTAAATATAAGTCAAATAACAAGGTACCCATAAATCATATTTAGAAATTTAATGAGTCTAGAAAACTGTAAAAGTTTGGAAATGAATACAAATCAGTAAGTCTCAAACATAAAGACTGGAGGTGGAAAAACATTAAAGAAATCTAAACATCCTGAGTGGAAGCATAAAACTGGTCACACTGGCTCGATCACGGATTCTGCTTGTCACTCGCCAGTATGTCCCTACTCTTACCTGAAACATAAACATGAGAAAGGGTGAGTATAAAAATACTCAGTAAGTAACCTCACTATTGGGGTCAGGCTGGGCATATATGTCTTCTAAATATCCACCTCTGGTGAAACATATAAACTGCTTTAGTCCTCATGGGACACATATACACATGAAACAAGAAGAAGACTGAGTCCTATCCTACTGTAGTTAAGTATGCCCACTATCTCTGGTGAATCCCGAAGGAAACACAAACTGGTGAATCTCGAAAGAGACACAAATTGGTGAATCCCAAAAGAAACACAAACTGGTGAAGTTCAAAGGAAACACAAACTAGTGAATCCCGAAGGAAACACAAAATCTAATGGGCATCTAACTAATCAGTAAGGACATTTGCACAGTCTTAACATCATAATCACGTTGTACGAATTTATGACATACATATAAACCTCAACATCATGGCTCTACAACATACACATATACCTCAACATCATGGTTCTATAACATACATGTATACCTCAACATCATCAGATCAAATACAACCATGGAAGCACATACCATCTCATACTAGCATTCAAGTGTCTATATGCATAAATAAATAATTCGGATCTCGTAACAGAACATACTTTAATCATGTTATACTATCAATCTTTCATGTTTTCATTCTGTCATAACCTTCATTTAACATGCTAGCATACATCTAATGCCTGGCCCGTGGGCAATTCCAGTAGCAAGATTACTTACCTCTAATCGCGAACTCTAGAAACTAGAAGCTCAACCTCTTCCTTGCCCAATGGAACCTTGAATCAAACAAACATGCAAAACAACTTTAATCCTTGTTAGTTGTTGTTCGAAATTTGGAGCCATTAAGAAGTGGGTAACTCAAATAAGGAAACTGTCGAAATAGAATAGGAAACTGTCGAACAATTGTCAATAAGAGGGAAAACGTTGTTGTTAGGGTGTCATTTCACTATTAAATTCTATTACATTTAATTCCTTTCCGTTTTATTATTAAATTCCATTACATTTAATTCCTTTCCGTTTTACTATTAAATTCCTTTCCGTTTAAAAAAAAAAATTAATTCCTGCTATGAATTTCCAATTTGAATAATTTTATGCCAACAGTTAAATTCCCGCACTTACACTTGAAGTCCAAAATTCCAAAAATTCCCCCCAACTAATAACAATTATTGAAATTTCAAATAATAAAGTTACTGAAATTACCTTATTAGTAAAAAATGTGCGGGGTATTACAGTTGACTAGTCAAGTTTCTAATTCAATAGGATGACCTAGGCGACTTAGTCTTAATCCTAAGTATATTATGAATTCCTATTCACGAGGGATTGTCTTTTGATTTGCATAGGTGAGGTGGCCAGTTTGCCGACCAAATATGCCTACCATTTTGGGGATAAGACCAAGTGGGGAGTTGAGAACATAATAATACAAGATGGAGTTCACTCATTCCCGCTTTAAGGGTAAGTAGATGAGTGTTCCCTTAAGTGGTGTCTTCAGGACTTGAACAACGGGCCCTACCCTCTTGTTGGTCTAAAAGGGGGGTTTCTATTTATTAGTTAGACCATAAACAGGTTGTTCATTAGAAGAGCGTTGGTACTTAAGGAGTCAGAGGTAACCCAAGGGTAAAACAGTAATTTGACCCAGTTTGAGTTACGAACACTCGTGAAGGACTAACTTGTTGGTATTGGTCTATATCCGTGGACACTAAAATATATCTATAGTGAGAAGAGTGTATGCAGTAGGTCTTTAGTGAATTATACCCACAGTTAACAAATATTGATTAGTTTAGTTAATGAGTTTAGCCAATTAATCTTATATCATTGGAGCTTTTGATCTACATGTCCACCAGATCTCCTTATTAGCTCACTAGAGAATTCTTAAGAGGGATAATTTGAATTGTTCGACTTAATTTGAGGACACTATATATTAATGTGATTAATATATAATTAATTATGGATATGATCTATAATTAAATTGGAAAGTAATATTTGAATAAGATTCAAATTAATTAATTCAAGTGAATTAGATTCACATAGAATGAACTAATAGAGAGGTATTTCACATACACATCCGATGTTTATGATAATTAAATATATACATTAAATTGGGTTTAATGTATATAGTTATTTAATTATTTTACAAATTAAGATTAAATAAGTATTATTTAATTAGGTTAATTAATTAAATAAGTATTATTTAATTAATCATAAAAAAAAAAATTATTAGGAAAAAGGCTTGACCCTTTCTCTGTATAAAGACTTTCATATGACCCTTTAACAATACACAATAACAACACAATACCATAGTGTTATTGTGTAGAATTTTTTTCCTAAGCCATATAAAGGAAAATTTCTCTATTCTCCAAAACAATTTTCTCTTCTCCCTCTCCTAATAGTTGGATACCATCTATCCCTCTATTGGAATCCCAAAGAATGACGAGATTACTCTCGTGATAGTGTTCGGGATTGTTCAAAAAATTGTTCGTGATCAAGATTGTTGGAGATCCATTCGTTGGAACTAGTAGAGGATTGTTCGTGGCACTTGGAAATCTACAAAGGTAGAATCGTTCTAATCTTTTCCCTAAAGAATGCCAATTTATATGTTTATATTATGTTTTAATTCAATGATAAAGTTTATGTAAAAATCGGATTGCGGGATGCAAGGCATTCTAATAAAACGCTTTTGCTGTAGGATTCAATCCCTTCATAAACTCTTTTTATGGTGCTTGGAGCTCATCGCTTTCTTCAACCATGTAAATGTGGGACAATAAAACTTCTAATATTTTGTCAATAACACAATAAATAATTTAATTTAGCAAGATATTTGAAGAATTCACAACTTTTGCAATATTGATTGTTTTCACTGCCAATTATAATTCTCAACTCATAAGACTATAACTCATTAGGGATGGCAAAATTCCCCATGGGGTCGGGTTCCCGTGGGTCCCCGACCCGATCGGGGCGGGGAATCCCCAGTTTGACCGAGGACAAGGGTCAAATCGAGAATTTAAATCAGGTCCCCAGTAGAAGACAGGGCGGGAACGAGGAGGGGATCCCGCCCCGTCTCTGACCTCGAACCCAATCCCTATCCTCGTCCCGATATTTTTTAATTGTTAATATTTATAAATAATAATAATAATAATAATAATAATATATTACTGAAATAGTATGTTTCAATTTTCTTTTTCTTTTTTAATTTTAAAAATCTAATATAATAAATTTAATTTTTATTAATTTATAATAAAAAAAAAACCTGTAATGTTTAATTTAAATAATTATAAGTAACAATAATACTAATTTTCCATATAAAATTTACAATTTCAATATAAATATTAAATTTAGTTAATTTCAAATAATAAAAATAATAAAAATAATAAAATAAGTGGCGATTTTTTCCTACGGGGATTCCCCAACCTCGACCCAGACTCTCCAAAATGGGGAATGAGGTGGGGACGAGGATTAAAAATCCCCACGGGGATGGGGATGGGGAGTGCATCCCTGCCTCGTCCCGGCCTCGTTGCCATCCCTATAACTCACTTCACCATAAAGAGTTTGACCACTTAGAATACCATCTTTTAAGATTTTTCTTTTTCGTCACATGTTGATAAACATTGTTATAATTCATGTTGCAATTTCCACCTACTTAGCTCACATGGAAGAACCATCGACATAACTTCCATCACATGCTTTGCATAACCGTCAAGTCAATGCCCATGTACATGTTGGGGTTTGTGCCCTAAAGTCTCGTGTCCTGTAGTTTGTAAACAATTTTATAAGAACATTTGTGATGTATAATATATATGATATTTACTTCACTTCTTGACTTTGCACATTTAGATGTTTATACTTTACCACAAACCAATAAACTTAATATTCCTGGTTGTCTTTATGTAACTTAAGCATGTATGTAGTGACATACAAGTGGATCATGTCTTAAGTGACAACCAAAATAGTCTGTAGTATATGGATATAGGAGGGAAACCTTATTCTGGTAACACTATGGATGCGGCCTACTTTTTGGAATTGTTACAACTGTTGTGACTTGTCACAGATGGTCTGATCCTGATCATTCGTGTAGTGGACATGCGAGCGGGAGTGTCCTACACAATGAATTTGTATAAGACCTGACCTTGAAGTGTTAATGTATCATCATATAACTCCGTTCATGACTGAGACTTCACTTCACTAGGATGACCATAGGTAATATGACCTCAATCCTGAGTGAGTTGGGAACTCCTGCCATTGTGGACGGTCCTTTGATTTGAATGGGTGCAAGTGGCCAGAGCACCAACTCAAACCTACCACTTTGGGGATTTGTCTGATTTGGGAGCTAAGAACTTAACTTCACGAGATGGAGTTCACTCTTTCCCCAAAACAAGGGTAAGTAGATAGATTGCTCTCTTAAGGGCTGATCTCAGGGCTTGAACGATGTGGTGCCACGCACCTTCTCATAGCCCGAGAGGCGTTCACACATAGTATGACTATATTGTATTGTTCATTAGAGGGATCAGTGGTACTTAAGGAAGAAGATGTAATTACAGGGGCAAAACGGTAAATTGGCCTGCTATAATTACGAGCATCTGTGAAGGGTCATCGTACTGATGATTGGTTATATCCAATGGACATAGAAATATATCTTTGGCAAAAAGAGTTCAACTGTCGGTCTTTAGTGGAATGTCTGGTAGTTAACGGATGGTGGATATCATGACTAAAGAGTTTAGTTAGCTATTCACGTACCGTTGGCGCTTCGAGCCATAGATCCATAAGGTCCCCTTGGTAGCTTGGATACAAATCGAGAGTTAGTTTTTGGGTCAGTTTGAAATGTTCAAATTGACAAGAGGGAGTTCGATTATATATGATATAATTGAACTAGTTAATTATATATGATATATATAACTTTATGTATGAGATACATTAATTTGGATGAAATTGGATATAAATATGATTTATATCTAGTGGAGAAAAATACTATAACTAATATATGATATTAATTTATATGTTATGAATATGATGAGATCACATTCATTGGACGGTTAAAAGGGAAATGAGACTTCTCTTCTATTTTAATAACGGATGAGTGAGTTGAAAAATGACTTTGATATGCATAAATAGCTCACGGTGTGTTAAGCATGAGATGTGCGGACATTATGTTAAAGAGTGTGTCATCGCTTAGAAAATCAGTGCCTATACGATAGTGTCTGCACGATCGCTTACCTATACGATATTGCTAAGCGATCGTTTACCGATTACACCCTTGCACATTATTTACTAAACGATCGTTTACCTTTTCCTAAGCGATTGTTTAGTTCCCGATATTTACTAAACGATCGTATAGACGATCGCTTAGTTTTTCCTACACGATCGTTTAGATGATCGCTTACCCTTTTCCTACACGATCATTTACCTTTTCCTACACAATCGTATACTTCACCTAAATGATCAAGCATCTTGTCTATACGATAGACGAGCTCATCTCCCACTTGCTTGATCGTTGTGTACGATTTCTCTTTCTCCTCCCCTCTACCGAATCCGAACAAAGCCCACACTTTGGATTCTCACTCCAAAAATACTGAGGGCTCTGAGTGGTGGTGTCATCTCCGTTTTCTTCTATTTGTGTGAAGACTCTTCGAGGCAGACGATTGGGTTTTAGATTTTCTGTGAAGAAGAAGTCTTCAACTGGTATGATCTCTTGATCTCTTTAGCATTATGAATGGATTTTAGTATGTTTGAATGTACATGTGGTAATTCTGTCACAATGAATTGGAAAGATCCGTTTCTGCTCGTAGGTAATCTTGAATAAGAGTTCCTTCAGTACAAACATGTCCAATCACTAACATTACTAAAGCATCTCTTAACCAAGAGTTCCATGAGCGCGTTCGGATCGCTCCAATTTCAAAGTGATCAAAATACACCATATACATTCAAACATACAGTTATGCAAATAAACAGTAATTAACGGCATGCTTTGAACAAAAATTAACAAGGAAGAGAATTCTCATACCAGTTGAAGATGCTCTTCAAACTACAAAACTCAACGTAGTGAAAGACCTCTACCCGATCAACCAATGCCTAACAGATGCGTCGACTACAGCAGCATGAACAACCGCAAACTCAAAAACACAACAGGGACGACACCACCAGAGAAGAGCCCCGGGTATTCTCGGAGTGAGAACCTAAAGCATGGACTTTGGCGAGTTTGGTAGAGGTAGGAGAAAGAATAGATCGTGTAGTCGATAAGCAAGTGGGAGAGAAAATAAATCTATTGCATAGCAAGATGCTTAACGCTTAGAAGAAACTACACGATCGCGTAGATTTTACTGAACGATCGCTTAGGAAAAGGTAGGTGACCATTTAACAAACATGACACACTACACGATCATTTAGGAAAGCTAACCAATCATTTAGGACTTAGTGTGCGATTATTTAGGCACTAGTTAAGCGATCGTTTAGGCGCGAGGTATGCGATCATTTAGGCACTGAGCGACTATTGTATAAGCTCTCGACTTTAAGCAATCATTTACGTTTTCACACCAACGAAACCTTCCGACCTTTTTTCTTTCGACCTTTTCAAAATGAAACAAATTTCATTTTTTATTCATCGGTTACAATAACCGATGTTGTTCCCCACTAACGCACGTCCGAGAGAGATTTTAAGCTAATTATCATATAATTAACCAATTAAATTAATAATAAATATAATCATATTATATTTTTACCCTATAGTTTGATATCACATGTCTACTATAATAATTTCTCCTTTACTTGAAATAAATCATATTTATATCTAATTTCCTCCAAAATAATGTATCTCATACATTTAGCCAATTATAGCATATATAATTAACTAGTTCAATTATATCATATATAATCGAACTTCCTCTTGTCAATTTAAATATTTCAAATTAACCCAAACACTGATTCTCGACTTTATCCAAGCTACCCAAGGGATCTAATGGACTTGTAGCTCGAAGCTCCAATGGTCCGTGAATAGTTGACTAAACTCTTTAGCCAAGAGATCCACCATCCGTTAACTGTCAGGCATTCCACTAAAGATCAACAGCTGAACTCTTCTTACCACAGATATATTTCTGTGTTCATCGAATATAACCAATCATAAGTACGATGACCCTTCACAGATGCTCGTAAGTACAGTTGGGCCAAATTACCATAATGCCCCTATAGTTACATCTTTCTTCTTAAGTACCACTGATTTCTCTAATGAATAATACAACATAGTCCAACTACGTGTGAACACCTCTCGAGTCAAGAGAAGATGTGTGGTGCCACATCGTTCAAGCCCTGGAATCAGACCTTAAGAGAGTTATCTATCTACTTACTCCTGCCTCAGGGAAAAAGTGAATTCCATCTTATGTAGTTGAGTTCTCAACTCTTAAATCAGACGAATCACCAAAGGGTAGGTTTGAATCGGCGACTTGGCCACTCGCACCCATACAAATCAAAGAACTGCTCTTAATGGTAGGAGATCCCAACTCACTCAGGATTGAGGTCATGTTACCTATGGTCATCCTAATGAAGTGAAGTCTCTGTCATGAACGGTGTTATATAACGAGACGTTAACACTTCGTGGTCAGGTCTTATACAAACTCTTTGTATAGGACGGCCCTACTCGAATGTCCTCAAATCGAATGATCAGGATCGGACCATTTGTGACAAGTCACAACACTTGTGACCATTCCACAAAGTGGGCTGCATCTGTAGCATTACCAGGATAAGGTTTCCCTCCTATATCCATATACTACAGACCATTTTGGTTATCACTCACGACATGATCCACTTGTATGTCCCCACATACATGCTTGAGTCACATACAAATAACCAGGGATTTTAAGTTTATTGGTTTGTGGTAAAGAAAATAAAACATACAAATGAGCAAAATACAAGATGTGAAGTAAAATATCATATATTATATAAAACAAGCATTCGTACAAACTATTTACAAACTACAGGACACGAGACTTTAGGGCATCAACCCCAACAATTACATCCTCTATCATGGTAAAGCAGACATAACATGAGGATGAATAATGTATTTCTTCAGAAAAATGGATCATTATCTCTTATGACAATGAAGACGACATTAGCATTTGACTCAGAGCCCTTTGGTATACCTGTTATATTAGGACAATATCTTTTCATGTGTCTAGATTGTTCACATTCCCAGTAGATCTTTTTATGCATAACTCTTTCTTCTTCTTACAATTTCTAGCTACCAATATTAAATCCTTTTGTGAAGTATGTCCCTCTAGTCTTCAGTCTTCTTCCCTCTAACAAAAGTTTACTAATAGCCTTAGCAAAATCTAAATTTTTCTTATCGTACATCAAGATTGGCTTCACGTGTTCATAAGAAGGTGGAAGTGATAGGATGAGTCAAGGGGGGTTTTGGCTCACCTTAGGAGCATCTCCCTTTGGATGGTGTTTACATGGGTTAATATTAAGGTGAATGAATAATGTATTTATAGTAAGTGGGAGAGAGATGTGCGTCAACATGTCCTACGGTCTCCTTCATTAGTTTGCATCGTGGGATCTTCTTGCACGGCCTTGAGGCGCCCTGGGAGTGTCCTTCTTTAAATGGTTGGTGCATTAGGAAAATATTAAAGCAAACTCCAGAAATGGATAAGATCACTTTAGTTTTCGCCCCAATCGGTTTTTTCCTTCGGTTGGCTCATTGGGGCAGGACTCTAGAGTCTAAAATGGAGGGTCACACATACAAGAAATTGTTGGATTTTATGTCCTAAAACTCATAGTTTGTAAATTAATAAATATATTCTGTTTTGTTTTTCGATAAATTTGTTATTGAAATTGTAATCTTGAATCCAATAAACTAAGGTCCTGAGGCTATTTAATGTAGTTTGAACTTTATGTAGTGACATAAAGGTAGATCAAGTTCAAATATATAGCCAAAATGGTCTATAGTATATGAATAAGGTTGGGCGCCTTATTCTGGGGACACTATGTATGCGGCCCACTTTGTAGTTAGTACAAACGATGTGATCCTAAATCGTTCATATAGAGATATGTGAATGGAGGCATCCTATGTAAAGAGTTTACAAAAGACTGAACCATGAAATAGTCACTTTTTACGTTCTAAATACCGTTTTATGTATAAAACTGACTATTTCGTTAATTGATGACCTAGGTAACTTAATCTTAATCCTAAGCTAACTATGAACTCCTGTTCACTCAGAATTATCCTTAGATCTGCATAGGTGAGGGTAGCTCAATATCGCTGGCCCAATAAGCCTTCTATTTCAGGGGTAAGATCGGGTGGATAGCTGGGAACATAGGGTGCAAGACGAAATTCACTCCTACCCGTTATAGGGACAGTAGATAAGTTGCTCCCTTTAGTACTGAATCCAGGTCTTGAAGGGGCCCCACCCTCTCCTTGGCCCGAGAGGGATTCGGTTTATAGGTTAGACCTTAAACCAATTGTTCATTAGAGGATTAGTGAAACTTAAGGAACAAGATGTAGTTTTGGGGGTAAAACAGTTTTTATGACCCAGCCGAGATTACGAACAACCTGTGAAGGATTAACTTACTAATCATGCTTATATCAAATGGACACAAATATATCTATAGTGAGGGGAGTGCAACTACGAGACTTTAGTGTAATGACCCGTTAGTTAACGAATGTTGATTAGCTTCATCTAAAGAGTTTAGCTAGCTAATCTCGGATCATTGGAGCCCATGATCTATAGGTCCATTAGGTTCCCCTACTAGCTCATATGGAATAAACTTAGAACAGTATGATAGAATAATTCGAATTTTTCAAATTAGGTAGAGAGAGAAACCGACAAGTATATGTGATATAGTGGTCGGGTTTTTCAGCTTATAAATATAGCTTTAATATTTAAATGTGATTTAAATATCAAGAATATGAATATGTTCATATTCGGAAGCTTGAAAATAATGGAAATGGGCAAAGTTGTAAGAAGTCAAAGAGTTGTTTTTTGACTTTGAAAAGTCAAACTTTGACTAACCTTATATTCAAATGTGATTTGAATTTCGGAAAAATGAATGCGGATTCATGCTCGGGAGATCAAAATTAGTTACACGGATAAAATCATAAAAAGTCAAAATGTTGACTTTTTGCTCAAATTTTGACTTTGACCAAATGACTATTTTGCCCTTTGACTATAGTTAATGGGAAAATCCAAACTTTTGTTGGATAATTCCACTAACAAAATAGTGGGCTAGGTGTTGGCTTATAGTGGAGATATTAAGCCCACTAAGTGAGTGGATTCTAGATGTTGCGTTTTTGTGAAGTTTTTTCATGCAATTGTTGCATGCCTTTTTTCTATAAATTGGGTTTTTCAATTTAGTTAAAAGACTTTTTCCATTTTGAAAATTAGTTTTTTGATATTTGGGTTGGAAAATTACAACTTTGTGAAAAACAAAGGAAACACCTAAACCTACTCAAAATTCCATTCCTTATTTTCATCTCTTTTCTCTCTCTCGGTTCTCTTCATCCACTGGGTCCCACAACTTGATTCTGAATCCAGAGGATAGTAGGTCAACTCTAGTGGTAGTCCAAAAGAGTTTGGGTTGAGATTCAACGAGGAGAAGTGACTTTCGGGAGCTTCAAAGGTAGCATCTCTACACTTTTAATTCATTATTTTTCCTTCAATTGCATGCTATTTTCCTTTAATTTAGAAGCAATTAGAGTGTAATTAGGTCCCAATTCCGCTGCGTATGTCTCGTATTCCATCAGAAATTGTCTAACAAGTTAATAACTTCTTGATCAAATCAAAGAATGACTAGTAATTATAGGAATAAGAGTTATTCTAGTGTAATGATTTGTTGAAATTGTCTCAATACAATGAAGAGGTGACTGACCACCCTTCAATAACTTTTATCCTAAATCACTGAAGTATTATTGCAAAATTAAATGTTAAATGGGGTTTATTAAAATTTTGCTAAAATCGATTGGATTTTCTAAGAGTTATGCTAAAATTTAATGTAGATCAATTTGTTTATTTCAGCAATATGTTAAGTACATTTTATCAAATGTTTGCCTCTATTTTTGTAACCGAAATTAATTATACAACTTGGAAAATTCGCTTAAAACTATTTTCTAAAGGATCTCATACCGAGAGTTCCATGAGCGGGTTTAGATCGCTCCGATTTCACAGTAACCGAAACACAAACGATATACATTCAACACATACAGTTATGCATATAAACATCATTATCGGCATGCTCAGAATACAATAATTAACAAGGAAAGGGTTCATACCTAATGAAGACACTCTTCAAACGTTTAAACCCTAAGTAGCTGAAAACCTCCCACCGTCTACCAGCACCCGGCAAGTATGTCGACTGCAACATCATGATCAGAACGTACACGAACAATGCAGTGGGGACGACACCACCACAAGAGAAACCCGGGTATCCTTGGTGTCAAAAACCCAAAGAGTAAGCTTTGGTGAGTTTGGTAGAGGACGGAGAAGAATGCGTTGTGTAGATGATAAGCAAGTGGGAGATGAAACTCTGCTATCGTATAACGAAAATGCTTATCGTATAGTAGAGCTACACGATCGTGTATGAAAGACTGAACGATCGTTTAGGAAAAACGTATATGATCGTTTAGTGAAAACGTGAGGCAGACGATGGTTTAGACTGACGAGCTTCTATCGTATCGGCTCTCTCGATCACTTTCACGAATTCTTTTAGGCATAGACGATAATACCATAACCATCGCAGCCCACTTCCCATGTCCGAACGTGGATAAATCTGTTAATTATCAAACAATTAATTTAATTAATAAATATAATCATATTATATTTATATCCTATAGTTTGATATCATATATCTACTATAGTATTTTCTCCTCTACTTGATATAAATCATCTAATTTCCTCCAAAATAATGTATCTCATACATTTAGCCAATTATATCATATATAATTGAACTTTCTCTTGTCAATTTGAACATTTCAAATTAACCCAAACACTAGTTCTCAACTTTATCCAAGCTACCCAGATGACCTAATGAACCTGTGGCTTGAAGGTCCAACAGTACGTGAATAGCTGACTAAACTCTTTAGCCACGAGATCCATCATCTGTTAACTGTTAGTGATTCCACTAAAGACCAACAACTGAACTCTTCTTACCACAGATATATTTCTGTGTCCATTGGATATAACCAATCATGAGTACGATGATCCTTCACAAATGTTCGTAAGTACAACTGGGTTAATTTACCATTTTGCCCCTTTGGTTACATCTCACTCCTTAAGTACCACTGAATCCTCTAATGAACAATATAACATAGTTCAACTATGTGTGAATACCTCTCGGGCTAAGAGAAGGTGTGTAATGCCACATCGTTCAAGCCCTGGAATCAACCCTTAAGGGAGCTATCTATCTACTTACCCCTACCTCAGGGAAGGAGTGAATTCCATCTTGTGTAGCTGAGTTCCCAACTCCCAAATCAGACGAATCCCCAAAATGGTAGGTTTGAATCGACGACCTGTCCACTTGCACCCATACAAATCAAAGGACCACCCTCAATGGCAAGAGTTCTCAACTAACTCAGGATTGAGGTCATGTTACCTATAGTCATCCTAGTGAAGTGAAGTCTCTATCATGAACAGTGTTATATAATGAGACATTAACACTTCGTGGTCAGGTCTTATACAAACTCTTTGTATAGGACGACCCTGCTCGCATGTCCCCAACACGAATGATTAGGATCAGGCCATTTGTGACAAGTCACAACACTTGTGACCATTCTACAAAGAGGGTCGCGTCCATAGCATTACCAAGATAAGGTTTTCCTCCTTTATCCATATACTACAGACCATTTTTTGTTATCACTCAAGACATAATCCACTTGTATGTCACCACATACATGCTTGAGTCACATATAGATAACCAGGGATTTTATGTTTATTGGTTTGTGGTAAAGCAAATAAAACAAATAATCGAGCAAAACACAAGATGTGAAGTAAATATCATATATTAACATCACAAGTGTTCGTATATACTATTTACAAACTATAGGACACGAGACTTTAGGGCATCAACCCCAACATTTTCGTGGTTGATGACCTACTTTTCATCTTGACTGAGGAATGTCCTTTAGTCCTAAATCCTAATGCGACATGAAGTGTTCATGATGAACATGAAAAGTGGAGGAAAGCCAATGGTAAGGCCGAGTTTACGTTTGGCAAGCATACCTGGTGCATTAGCTAAAAGATTTGAGAGAATGATCACTGCACTTCAGATTATGCAATCAGTGTAAGAATTTTTTGGGCAAGAGTCCTCACAATTCAAGGTGAATGGGGTTGATTTTGACGAATCAGTAATGTCAGCACCCTATATGAACTCCAGTCCACATTGAATGTCAAGGGACTAAGAGAGGAAGTAAATGTTGACAACTCTAATGAAGTTTATCAAAGAGGTTCAACCTCAGAGGTAAAACTTGGAGTTTATAATAAGAAGTTTGAAGCTGATCTCACTCCTCTTCTTATAAGAAAGAAATCCAATGACAGTAAATTTGATTTGCTTTTTTTGAAACGTGCTTAGTAGAGAATGATGACTCTACCTAGATAATTGATTTAAGGGCCATTAATCACGTCTGTTCTTCCACTTTGGGTTTTTAATACCTAGAGACAATTGGAAGCTGAAGTAATGACTCTTCAAGTCGATACTGAATAGGTCGTTTTAGTTGTTGGCATAGGCAGGCTAAAGTTAATTTTGGACAATAAACAATATATATTATTAGATGACGTATATGTTGTTTCTAATTTCAAAAGGAATTTAATCACTATTTTTGTTTTATTGAACAAAAGTATTCTCTTTCCTTTTCAGCAAATAAAGTGATTATTTTCAAGAATGGCATAGGCATAGGCTTTGCTTCAATGGAAAGTAACTTATATGTACTAAGGTCGTTAGTTACAAAGGTTGTTCTAAATACTGAAATGTTCAAAACGATAACAATTACCAAAAGACCAAGAATTTCTTCTAAAGAAAATGTCCACCTTTGGCATCTAAGATTAGGTCACATTAATTTCAATAGGATTGAGAGATTTATAAAAATTGAACTTCTAAATGATTTAGAAGAAAACTCTCTACATGTATGTGAGTCATGCCTTGAAGGCAAAATGATAAAACGACTTTTTACTGGAAAAGATTATAGAGCCAAAGAGACCTTGGAGCTTATACATTTGGATCTCTATGGTTCGATGAATGTAAAAGCAAGAGGAAGGTATGATTATTTCATCTCTTTTATAGATGATTATTCAAGATATGAGTATCTTTACCTAATGCAATACAAGTCTGAAGCCCTTGAAGAGTTCAAGGAGTATAAGACTGAGGTTGAAAACTTGTTAAATAAAAAGATAAAAACACTTCGATTCGATCGTGGTGGAGAATATATAGACTTAAAATTTCAGAATTATATGATAGAACATGGAATAACGTCCCAACTCTCAGCCCCTAGTACACCTCAACAGATTGGTGTATCAGATAAGAGAAACAAAACCCTATTAGACATGGTTCGGTCTATGATGAGCTATGCTCTTCTTCCTTACTCGTTTTGGAGATATGTAATGAAAAACTATTGTTTATATTTTGAACAATGTTCCCTTAAAGAGTGTTTCTAAAATACCTTATGTACTTTGAAGAGGTCGTAAAGATAGTTTACGCCACTTCGGGATTTGGGGATGTCCGACACATGTGCTAATGACAAATCCCAAAAATGTAAACTCGTTAAAAAATATGTCTGTTTATAAGCTACCCTAAGGAAATGAGGGGTGGGTACTTCTTTGATCCAAATGAGGTATTTGTATCGACAAATGATACCTTTTTGGAAGAAGACCACACGAGGGACCACAAATCACAAAGCAAAATAGTGTTAACTGAAATTTCTAATGAGACTACTGATACTTCAACAAGGGTTATTGAAGAGGTTAGTACATCAACAAGAGTTGTTGATGTTGGTTCACTTAGTCAATCTCATCCATCTCAAGAGTTGAGATTGTCTCGATGTAGTGGAAGGGTCATGAATCCACCTGTTCGCTACATGGGTTTAAAAAGAAGGCCAAAACATCATACCTAACTATGGGATTGAGGATCCATTGTCTTACAAGAAAGCAATGGAAGATGTTGACAATGATGAATGGATTAAAGCCATGAATCAATAAATGGAGTCTATGCACTTCAATTATGTCTCGAAGCTTGTAGATCAATCTGATGGGGTAAAATCTATAGGTTACAAATGGATCTACAAGAGAAAAATAGGTGTAGATGGAAAGGTATAGAGCTTTAAAGCTAGACTAGTGGCAAAGGGTTATACCCAAATTTACAGAGTGGACTATGAGAAAACTTTCTCACCCGTTGTCATGTTAAAGTCTATTAGAATTCTCTTGTCCATTGCCACATATTATGGTTATGAGATATAAAAAATGGACGTCAAAACTACATTTTTTAATGGTAATCTTGAAGAAAGCATCTGCATGAATCAAACAGAGGGATTCATTGAGCAAGGTCAAGAGCAAAAAGTTTGCAAGCTTAGCTGTCTATTTATGGATTGAAACAAGTATCTCGATCTTTGAATATAAGATTTGATACTGCGAACACATCTTATGACTTTGATCAAAATGTTGATGAACCTTGTGTTTACAAGAAAATCATCAATAGTTAGTAGTTTTTCTTGTGTTGTATGCGAAAGAGTATGATACTCTGTGTGGAAAAGATCGGTACCCCAATTTTATCTTATAGAACATACGAACAAACAGAAGACCGAAACATAAACATTTGTTTTAATTAAGCAATTACACATATATTGAAGAGGAAGAAGAGATCAAGATCACTTACCCTTGAAGACCAAAATTCTTCACATTCCTCTCGAAGTCACAAACTCTTCGAATTCGCTTCGAACTCACAAACAACTTTATATATATATAAAAAAAACAATGAATCTCCAAATCTCAGATACTACCACACGAAAACCTCAGATTCTCTAAAAGTAGAAGATGGGAGTTTTGTGGGCTTCAAAATCAATTTGGAAGGGATGAAGATATCAATTCTTCTTAGGGAGCAATTCACAAAATCATAGAAAAAAAATTCTTTTCAGTGTTATATTAGAGTGTTAGGAGAAGATGAAAATTTTCTGCCCCTCCCGCTTCCACATCAATGAGAAAATACTAGGGGCGGAGGGAGTTTTCAAATAACTCCTTCCCTAATAACTTTATTATTTAATTGAAAAATAATTAATTTAATTAATTTAATATACATATATTGTAGGAACAAAAAAAAAGGGAACCATGAGCAAAAATGGGATCGTCCCAGATACCATTCTTTTAGAGAAAGTAATTTTTATAGAATAGACAAGTAGATTATGCAATTATAAAAATTAATTACAACATGCTTAGATAAACAAAAGATAGAGTTTCATAAATCCTTACCTTTAAAGACAGATCTTCAAGAATCCTTCGAACTGGAAACGGGCACTACCACGATGGCGACCTTGGTATTCTCATGTAGAGAACCCAAGAGTGGTAGGCTCTGGCTATTTTGGAATAAGAGAAGGGATTGAGAGAAGAGAGGAGGATGAAGAGTTGTGATTGTACTCTAAGAAAAACTCCACACAGAACATTTTTGTCTTTTCTCTCCAGCCTCAAAATAAAACTCAGAGAATCTCTCCTTTTCCAAGCCAAATATTATCCATCACCCACTAACGTGGGTGGAGAGAAAAAATGGGAGGGAGTTAATTTAAATTAAAAAAAAATATTTAGTATGTGTGTATATATATATATATATATATAATAACTAACTTAACATATAATATATATATTAAATTATATGTTATATCATATATAACATGTAACATATAGTTTTAATATTGTATCATATACATCCAACGGTACATGAATAATTTAATCAAACCCTTTAATTAAATTATTCATCATCTGTTAACTTTCGAGCACTCCACTAAAGACCAACAGTTGTATTCTTCGTACTACATATATATTTTTGTGTCTATTGGATATAACCAATCAACAGTATGATGATCCTTCACAAATTGCTCATAAGTACAGCTTGGCCAAAAATACCGTTTTGCCCCTGTAGTTACATCTAACTCCTTAAGTACCACAGACCCCTCTAATGAATAATAAATCATAGTCCAACTATGACTAAACCCCTCTCGAGCCAAGAGAGGGTGTGGCGCCACATTGTTCAAGCCCCAGAATCAGTCTTTAAGGGAGCAATTTATCTACTTACCCTCAACCTCGGGGAAGAAATGAATTCCTTCTTGTGTAGTTGTGTTTCTAGCTTCCCAATCAGACGAATCCTTAAAATGGTAAGCTTATTGATTCGACGATCTGGACACTCTCATCCATACAAATCAAAGGACTGCCCTCATAGGCAGAAGTTCATAACTCACTTAGGATTCAGGTTATGTTACCTATGGTCATCGTGGTAAAATGTAAATCTCTATTATGAACGATGTTATATAATGAAACTAAACATTTTGTGGACCGATCTTATACAAACTTCTGTGTATAGAATATCTCCACTCATATATACATGAATGATCAAGATCAAATCATTTGTAGTACTTTACAACAATTGTAACACTTACAAAATAGGTCATACTCGTAGTGTCACCAGGATAAAGTACCCAACCTTATCCATTTACTACAGACCATTTAGGTTATCACTTAAACATGATCCACCCATATTTCTCTACATACATGTTTAAGCTACAAGATAACCCTAGATGTTAGTTTATTGGTTTGTGGTTAATGCAACTAAAACATGATCCACCCATATTCCTCTACATACATGTTCCCCACACGAATGATTAGGATCAGACCATCTGTGGCAAGTCACAACACTTGTAACTAATCCACAAAGCGGGCCGCATCCATAGCGTTACCAGAATAAGGTTTCCCTCCTATATTTATATACTACAGACCATTTTGGTTATCACTTAAGACATAATGCACTTGTAGGTCTTCACATATATGCTTAAGTTACATAATGACAACCAGGGATTTTAGTTTATTGGTTTGTGGTAAAGCAAATAAAACATCCAATGTTAAAAGAAAATAAGCGAAGAAAATATCATATATTATACATCACAAGCCTTTGTTCAAAATTGTGTTTACAAACTACAGGACACGAGAGTTTAGGGCATCATCCCTAACACCCCTCTCGAGCTAGGAAAGGGTGTAGTACCACATTGTTCAAACCCCAGAATCAGCCCTTAAGGGAGCAATTTATCTACTTACCCTAACCTCAGTGAAGGAGTGAATTTCTTCTTGTGTAGCTGTGTTCCCAATTCCCCAATTAGGCGAATTCCCAAAATGGGAGGCTTATTGAGTCGACGATCTGACCACTCTCACCCATAAAAATCAAAGGACTACCCTCATAGGAAGGAGTTCACAACTCACTTAGGATTCAGGTCATGTTACCTATGGTCATCCTAGTGAAACATAAGTCTCTATTATGAACGACATTATATAATGAGACTAAACATTTTATGGTCTAGTCTTATACAAACTTCTTTGAATAGAATATTCCCACTCACATATCTATACATGAATGATCAAGTTCAGATCATTTGTAGTACTTTACAATAGTTATAACACTAGCAAAGCCGGTCATACTCGTAGTGTCACCAGGATAAAGTATTCAACCTTATCCAGTTACTACTGACCATTTAAGTTATAACTTAAACATGATCCATCGTATTTCTCTACATACATGTTTGAGCTACAAGATAACCCTAGATGTTAGTTTATTGGTTTGTAATTAATGCAACTAAAAAAATGGAATAAAATATCATATTTTTTATTAAATAAGTAATGTGTTTGTACAAAACATTTATATAGGACCCAACGGGATTTAAGGCTATAATGATTGGTTAAGTAAATACTAAGTTATCTTGTTTTAAATATAATAACTAAGGTAGACCTATTATTAGTTTATTTTTATTTCTTATAATTTGTATTTTTAAATAATTGTTTAAAATGATATATATTGCTTGTAAACATTTAAATATTAAGGGAAATAGCTTTATTTTTTTAAAAAATCAATATGGTGTTCTTCTTCTTCTTCTTCTTCATTTTTTTTTAAATTAATGCATTTTTATTAGGTGAGAAAGAATAGATATATAAAATAAAGCTTAGTTTTTTAAAAGATGAAATTAAATATTAAAAAAAATTAAAAAAAAGAGTATTTGATTTAAGGAAAATCTAAAAACTGGTAAGAAACTAATGTTGAAATAGATGTGAAATGAACGTGTGTTTAGAAGTGATTTTAACAGATGTTATCTCCATCTGTTTTGTCAAATATAAAAAAGGAAAATTATTTCAAATAGTAAAACTGTTAAAATTATTTATAAGATATAGTAAAATTTTAGAACTATCAATGATAGACGCTGATAGACACCAATAGACTTCTGTTAGTGTCTACCAGTGTCTGCCCTTGATAATTCTAAAATTTTGCTATATTTTGTAAATATTTTGATTCATTTTTTAATATTTAAAAACAGTCCTATAAAAACAGTTAAGATTTTTTATAATCATTTCTATCTCTTCCAAAAGCATCCTCCAACACACTCTTAACTTTTAAAAGCATTCGTAAAAAGTGATTAACAAAACATATAAATTTATCGATATAAATAATATTTACGAATTTAATTTTTAAAAATCAAATAGAGACCTAGAATTTTGGAGGGTAGATAGGATGTGTTCGAAGAAAAGATAGAATTAAATTAGTGGGCACAAATGGGGTCTAAAATTGTGTAGTAAAGATGACAAGTGTGAGGTCCTCTTGCTTTCATCTTGTTGTGTGAATAAATAACATTATTATTATTTGAATATGTAGATGGAAAAATAATTACGTATCTTAGTGATGATAGAGTGACAATTAATGCACCAAAGATCCATACTTTTCTCTTCCATTTGAACCTAATTAAGGTGGTAGCGATGGTGGTAGTTGCTGGTCTCCCCCACCCAAATTGACACCACTGTCACCCAACATTTATTTCTCTCTTTTCTCTACACAACATATATTTTACATACCTACTTACACTTGTAATTAATAATCTCATTTATATTCTCTACCGAGGGATGATACTATTTCGAGTCTCGTTTTATATTCATGAACAGAATTTAGATGTTGTTTAGCCCGTACTTTTCTTTATACAATCCAAACTGTTATATTCTTCGATAAAATTTTGTTATGTGATAGTTTTCTTTCTGTTTAAATTTGAATCGTTCTGTATTTTTAGGATTTAATATTCCGATTTAGCAGTTGATGACTCCGATATTCCCCTCTATCCCTTGTAACCAAACCAACATAGATCTTTTCAACATGTTTTGTTCTCACTTTTCTTCTCAGCATGCTTTGTGTTTCAAGCTAAGCACGCTTAATTATGAAGTTCTTATGATTTAGTAATTGAAAAGGAAGGTACACCTTGTTGACATAAATAATGACTTTCAATTATTTTACGTATTTCTTAACCATATTTTTATACCTTTAGCATCCCTCTTATTCTGATATGATTTTGGTATGTTCGTATACCCCTCTTAAACTAGGGTGTTACACTACATGGGATGTTTGTATGACATTAGGTTGCACTTAATCATTGTCATTACTTTTAGTCTTCGTTTGGTAATTATTTGGTTTTTGAAAATTGAGCCGATGAACACTTTTTCTATCTCTAAATTTCTTGTTTGGTCATCTACTTTTTATTAATTTTTTAAAAAAACTAAGCCAAATTTTGAAAACAAAGAAAAAGTGGTTTTTTTTTAAAAAAAAGTTGTTTTTGTTTTTGAAATTTGACTAAGAATTCAAATCTTATAATAAAAAAAATATACAAATTATTATAAGAAATTGAAAATAATCTGTAAAAAGCCAACAGAGTTTTCAAAGCTCTGTGTACTTTCACAAATTTGTTAGGTCCGCTTTTTAATATGTATTTTCAATTAGTTTTTTTTCTCCAAAAAAAAGGCCGGGATTTTATTAGAATCCATATGGTTTTTCTTTAATAAAATCAAATAAAGAAAAAAAAAGAGATAAATACATAATGGAAACATATATTGTTATTATAAACTTAACTGTCATAATAGAAGCTCAAGTACCGAACGGTAATCAGATCGTTTTTCGTTTTTCGTTTTATTAGCCGTTTTCCCCCCTAAAATTCTAATGCATTTTTTAAATATTTTATTAAATGGAAAGAAAATAGATATAGATGGGCCAATTCTTTTTATATATAGTTTTTCTTAACAAACTTATTATCAAATGATGTCATTTTTCGTTTTTTCTTAAATAAACTCTTTTTTTAGTTCATTTTCTGAAATAAACTTATGTAATACTATTTCTTGTACACATGCCTTTTCTTTTTAAACAAAACATTATTGAAATTTTAGTTTTTTGTAACATTTATTTAAAATGGTAGAATGTTATGACATATCTTGAAATAGAGCTTTCTTTCTATTGTTAGTGTGTAAGAATATAAATATTAGCGGGTACGAGATAGTACGAGCACTAGTCAAGTTGAGCTACGTTCTTTTTGGTGAGATGTTATTGGTTTCAATCATTATTTAAATAGATGGTAAGCACATATTCCTTTCTAACGGATGCGTATATTAATTGCAATATTAAAGGCAACATTTCCCTATTATTTCAACTCAAATTTTGGTTAAAAGGAAAAAATGTCTTATATGAATTCCCTCAACTATAATTGACATATATTCTTTCTTTTGAAATCGATTCATCTCTTTATCTATTTCCTATATTAAGAAAAGAAAGACCACAAATTCGCCCATCAAGTTTTTCTTTAAATACTCGACATTGAATAATACAAGTGTTTTTTTCTCTCTAAATTTTCATTTTCTTTGTAATTTTTTTAAAAAAAATATCTTGAAACAAAAAAAATATGTATATATATATCATACTACCAAATTCTTCACTTTTATTTTTAACAAAATTTCTCGTTAGATTCAAATCATCTGGGGTAAACGCATATTTAAAATAATGAATTTAGATGTGAATCAGATAATTAATCATAAAGAATAGGTTAAAAACCACTTTAACTCCATGAGCTTTCCGAATAGTAACAATTTAGTCTCTAAACTTTTAAGAATAACGACTAGGTCCTTACACTTCAAATCTATTAACAATTTAGTCCTATTTAAAGCTCTATCAACTTTGCCATCTTCCTTCATGGATATATATATATATATATATATATTTCTTCATTAACCAAATGTTTCCTTACCAAACTCTGGCAAAGATTTGAAGAGTTCAACTACTTTCCTTGCATGAATTTAGTTTCCCAACGATCGTATGTCGAGTTCTAGTAGAAAAAGAGAAAAAAAAAAAAAAAATGGAGATAAGAAGATCCATTCCTTAAGTCTTTACAATTTGTCAATATTTTGTTAATTTTCTTCAAATCTTGATCATAAGTGGTCAAAGCTAGCATACGACAATTGTTATTAAAGGAAGGATCGGATTGTTGCCGATTTTAAAGTACGGATACCAAATCGTTACGTTTAAAAGTTTCGAGACTAAATTGTTACTTTTATAAAAATTGGGAAAAATTAATTTTT
The DNA here is from genome assembly GCF_027475165.1 of Benincasa hispida. Classification (NCBI taxonomy): domain Eukaryota; kingdom Viridiplantae; phylum Streptophyta; class Magnoliopsida; order Cucurbitales; family Cucurbitaceae; genus Benincasa; species Benincasa hispida. The sequence continues at coordinate 26,640,865 of NC_143482.1, read as the reverse complement.
AATTTAAAGAATAAAATAATTGATTTTTAGCAAAGTTGAAAAATACTAAAATAGATTATTTTAGAATTGAGGATCTAAAAAACCAATTTTACAAATTTGGGAGTGCTACTGCAATACGATTGACTGAATTTATTATAAGTGAAACTAAAACATGTTGTGTGGCATGTCATACCGTTTGTTAAGTAACATGTTTTGTATCTCACAAATTCTATACGAAAATTCTATTAGTAACCATCAGATATGTGATTCCAATTTCCAAATTCTAATTGTACTAAAAAAAAATTGCAAAAATTTAGTTAGAAGAACATTTAGAATATGAAACAATCTTTCAAACATACTATTGATGTCTTATTTTCTTCTTCTTCTTCTTATTATTTTATGTGTGTGAAGATTATTGATGCTTTAATGAGAATTATATAATTTATTTATTAATAACAAAGACGCTATATGTTTCATTTTTATAGCCTATTTATTTAAAGCCTATTCTATAACGACTTTCTTTTTTCTTTTCTTTTCTTTTAAAAAAATTGTTTGTATAAAATAAATGTTATACAAATAATATAAAAAATATTAGTAAACATAAAATTTTATCATTGATTATAGTCAAAATGTATATAGTTCAATTGACATAATACTTGTATTATCAATCTCGAGATCATAAGTTTGATTCCCCTACCTTGTATTTGATCTAATACCATTGCATATATATATATATATATAACCTATTCTATAACGACTTTTTTTTTTAAAAAAAAAAAAAAAACTTGTTTGTATAAAATAAATGTTATACAAATAATATAATATATACTCATATAAAATAGTAGCAAACATCAAATTTTATTATTGATTATAGTCAAAATGAACATAGTTCAATTGACATAGTATTTGTACTATCAATCTCGAGATCAGAAGTTTGATTCTCCTACCTCGTATTTGATCTAGTCCCGTTGCGCATATATATATATATATATATATATTTAAAGCCCATTCTATAACGACTTTCTTTTTTCTTTTCTTTTCTTTTCTTTTTTTTTTTAAAAAAAACTTGTTTGTATAAAATAAATGTTATACAAATAATATTATATATACTCATATAACAAAATATTAGCAAACATCAAATTTTATTATTGATTATAGTCAAAATGAATATAGTTCAACTGACATAGTACTTGTACTATCAATATCGAGATCAGAAGTTTGATTCTCCCACCTCGTATTTGATCTAATAACATTGCAATATATATATATATATATATTATTGTTATTTTTAAATTTTCAAATGACATTAGTATTTATCAATTTTTTCTTTTTCTTTTTTGTTTGGTATTAAGAGGATATTTACAAATTTGAAATCATATATACAGTTATGATTATTTATTGTAGAAATATTATTAAATCATACTGGAAGTTTTACTCTTGTAGTTTCTTATTTTACTCTATATATTATTGATTATATACCATCAATTAAACATAGTTATAAGAGAATATATATGTAAAACACATCTCCTAAAAAAAAAAAAGAGAGAGAGAGAGAGTAAAATAAGAAACTACAAGAGTAAAACTTCCAGTATGATTTAATAATATTTCTACAATAAATAATCATAACATGACTGTATATATGATTTCAAGTTTGTAAATATCCTCTATACTTACCAAACAAAAAAAGAAAAAGAAAAAATTGGATAAATACTAATGTCATTTGAAAATTTAAAATTTATTTATTAACGAAATTATTCATGTCACTTAAACATTGAAATACTATCTATACCGAATTTATCAAAATGAATATAGCAAAAATAAACGTAGGATATTTTAATTATTAGATTTTATAAAGCGTAAGAATGTTTGAAATGATGTATAACTATCATAAGAAAATAAATAAGAACAAATTATTGATCAAATGAAAAACTAGAGAATATAATGTATACATCATTGTCAAGAACCTATCTCCTTAGGGGTCCCATTTTTACATGAATATTATTTTAAAGTTATTCTTCACGTCTTAGTCAAAATTTAAAGGAACAAAAATAACTTCGTGAATTATAAGATAGGCAGAAATATAAATATAAAAAAGTTTAAACTATGATGTTAACATCTTACTCTTTGGTTGATTAATTAAAAAATAATTTCATAATAATGAAAAATTAGTCAAAATTAATTTAATTTTTTTTAATTAGTTAAGAAATGTTAACATTATGACTATATTTAGTGAAAAAAAAAAATAAAAATTAAGGTTAAGAGAGTAAATCTTGAAGCATAGTAATCCAATGAAAAAAATTCAAAATTCGAAATTTAATGATAAAAATATGTATTGGGATTAAATGAAAATTAAATTTAAAATTGAAAGACAAAAATGTTATATTTTAAAATTTAGAAATGGAGTGAAAACTAGACCTAAAATTAAGATTGAAAAAGAATAAAAGCTAATTGAAAAAACAAATAACCTGAAAAAATGGAAACAGAAAAAATAAAATAGAAAATAAAAACTTAGGTTTCATTTTTTAAAACAAGAAAATATGATGAATATTGTTCACTTAATGATAAAAATATGTAACATATTCTGAAAGTTTGAATAAATTAAAACTATAAATAACGAATTGAAAATTTATAATAAACTGAAATTATAACCACAAACCATAACAGCTAAACTTTATTTCCTCAAAAACAACAAAACGTTAATTAAACCTTACAATATCTATTAATATAATTAGTTGAGTTCAAAAATGAAATTCTCACTTAATTTTATTTACATGATTATAAAACAAAAAATCGAACAACTTTTTTATAAAAGAAGAAAAGAAAAAAACTAGAAATTAAATGATTCTCAAACCATAATAAATGTGTGTATACATATCTCTTTAAATTTTAAGTTCTAAAATTAAAAAAAAAAAATCTAAAATCAATAAAATTATCAGCCAACAAATTACATTGAAATAAACTTAAATATAACTTAGTTAATATATATATAATTGACCAAAGAATTAAAAATTTAAACTCAATCACCTAAAAATGATTTGTTTTCGAATATAGAAAAATGAACAAACTTATTTACAAATATAGTAAATATATCACTGATAAAAATAGATATTTATTAATGTCTATCATTGAAACTAATAGATATCTATTGGTGTCTATCAATATCTATCATTGATATTTTGCCTTGTTGTACTTTGAAATTTTTTTTGTCACAAAGAGTAAATATTTTTATTGATATTATTAACTTAAATTAGACTCTACCTAATATTATTTTATTGTCTATATTTTTAGTGTTTGTAATATGGCTTGGTGGGTTGGTGTGTTTTGTTATGGTAGTTTTAAAATATATATATACAAAAAATATATTAAAATACTATAAAGAAAAACAGTAAAGTAGGTGGATTAATTAATAGGATAAAAGTTTATTTCAGTAATAATTAATGGCACGAATTTCAGATAGAATTTATGATAAATTCAATGTACTTTTCGGTGTGACTTAATGTTACTTGTCCAGCTTAAGTCTACTATGGTGTAAATGCAAATATCAAATATAATTGCTAAGGCACAAATTACAAGTAGAAATTAATTTATATGTAGGAATAAAAAAAAGTTATTACTAGAATTCATTTGCATATTAAATGAAACCAATATAGCTATAATAAAATTTGTAGAAGCTGATCGATGAGTTAATAAGAATTATTTAGATAATTATTTGGTTTTAAATTATTAAGGTGGGTCATATTTTTTTTAGTCTTTTTTTTTTTAAATTAAGTTTATTTCTTTTTCATTTCTTATAATGATTTGTATCTTTAGTATGTACAATGATTGAATTCTTTAACTAAATTTTAAAAACAAAAATAAGTTTTTAAAAACTACTTTTTTAGGTCCCGTTTGGTAACCATGTTGTTTTTTGTTTTTTTTTTTTTTCAAATTAAAGTTATGGAGACTACTTTTATCTCTAAATTTCTTTCTTTGTTATTTACTTTTCACCAATGGTTTAAAAATCAAGACAAATTTTGAGAACTAAAAAAAGTAGCTTTCAAATAGTTGTTTTTGTATTTGGAATTTGAATAAGAATTCAACCATTGTACTTGAAAAATGCAAACTAAATGTAAGAAATGTGGATGAAATAAGTTTAATTTCTAAAAACAAAAATAAAAAAAAAACAAAATGGTTACTAAACGGAGACTTAGTTTTTAAATTTTGGATTAATTTTTTAAATCATTGGTAAAAAGTAGATAAGGAAGTTATTTGAAGATAGAAGTAATTTGGGCTTAATTTTTAAAAACAAAAACAAAAATAAAAACTCAAATAGTTACCGAAGAGGGATTTAAAAATTTTACTTGTAAAAACTATTTCTACTTACGAGTTTATTTTTGTTAGTTTACATTTTAGGGATATTACCAGAATCAAAATCAAAATTTGAAATTTAAAAAACAAGTAGTTCTTAAAAATTGATATTTTGATTTTGAATTTGATGTAGATTAATTTAAATGTTATCTTAAGGGAAATGAAGATTTAATGAAACTATGAAAAAGAAACACAGTATTAAATAATTAAAAACTAAAAATCAAATAGTTATCTTAAAAAATATGCTGTGAATTAATCATTGAATATGTGAATGAAAGATGGCTAATAATAATTTTAAGTTCTTAAGTATTCAAAAATAAGATATATAAATTGTTGGTGTAGTCATGATATCACCTTATGTTACTTTATTTTTGTTAATTTATAATGTTATATACCTAAGATTATATAGTGGTTTGATATCTTTTCAAAAAGAAAAAGGAAAAAATGTGATTTGATATATGTCATATCTACCATAATTTAAATGTTGTGTCGAGAAATTATTTCAAATGGTAAAACTATTGAAAATATTTACAAGATATAATAAAATTTTAGAACTATCAATGATAGACGTTGATAGACATTGATAGACACGTAATAGACACTGATAGAAATCTATCGGTGCCTATCAACGTCTATCATTGATAGTTCTAAAATTTTACTATATTTTGTAAATATTTTGGTTCATTTATCTATATTTAAAAACAACCCCTACAAAAAGTAAAAATATCTTAAAAAATGGAGAAAAAACCTCTAAAAATGTAAACACAAGAACAACAAAATAAGAGAAAATGTATAATTCTTGGACAACTATTATTAAAAGAACTTTGTTTCTTAGCACAAGATTTCTAGGTTTGAATTCACATTTTAAGTGTTTAGAAAAGTATTTCTAAGTTTAAAAAAAGTATTTTTACGTATTTAGAAAATTAATCCAAATAAATCTTAAATATTTTTTTAATATTAACCTTTTATTTTAAGTATTTAAAAAAATATTTCTAAATTAAAAAAAAAGTATTTTTAAGTATTTAGAAAATTAATCCAAATAAACCCTAAATGTTTTTTTTAATACTAACCTTTTACATGGTTAAAAAAAAATAATTGTAAGTTAAAAAAAAGAATATTTTTAAATCGTTGGAAGAATAAGTCAAATAGGCCCTAAATGAAAATAATGTTTAAGTAGCTTCTAAATGAAAATAATGTTTAACTAGCTATCTTTTTAATATATTTTTTTTCTTGAATTCAAGATTTGTTTAGGAAGAGATCTAACTATCGGCTTAATTTACATTGATAATAATTATTTTCTCCATCAAATAGAGAAATTTTTAGTATTATTTTAATACATGCTACTCCCATTCATAATAATAGATGTACCTCATATATCAAATTTATTATTATTATTATTATTATTAGACCTATATATCAAACTTAGAGAAAGAGTGAGATCACTTTATTGAGTTTAGTCCCAAAAAAAAAGAAAGAAAAAAACAGAGAAAGAGACAGAAAAAAGAAAAGAATAAATGATTGAAATATCACCCTTGACCAGCATGCAATATTAGTTCAACATATTAATTAATTATCACTTACCAAATATCTTGAATAATCAGATCATCATCATGAACAACTGATTTAAATATATTTTCTGAAGAATAATTTAAAACTCACAAATCCCGAAAGAAGAACGTAAGAGAGACTTTTAATCCATGTGTTTCTTTTGTTTTCACGCCACCTTTTTGGGGACCGTCATCTTTCCATTTGTGCCGTAGTTTTTAGCATGAAAATCCGAGAACAAGGCCAGAAGTGAGGAGTAAAATACGACATTAAAGCACCATCCCCAAACACCAGCACATCCCGGCCCCTTATGTGTGACGTGAAAGTATAGCATCAAAGCCAACACCACAAAGCTAAATTGAAACTGCACAATTTGACACTCCGTCACAATCCTCTTCCACCGTGGCCGAACCCCAAGTGCACACGACAAGTAATACGTGTACATGAGCACATGAACCGAGGAGTTCGTTACTAAAACCAACGGGAACAACGACTGTGAGGAATGAAGCCATAAGTAACACATAATCACCACCGTTGCGTGGTGGTACACATGGAGGAACGTCAGTCGTTTGATCGACCCGCTTAAGATGATCAAGAACGTGTCGATGAACTCCACGATCTTCGAGAGGTAGAATATGTAAGCCCAAAAGAAAAGGGGCCCACGTGGAGGAGTTTTGGGTGGAAGGCAAAGAATGTAGTGGAGGTGAGGCGCGTGGGAGAAAGTGGAGAGAGTGCATCCAAGGGCCATTGTGAAGGAGAGAGCGAGGAGGATAAGGTTATGAACGGCGGAGATTCGTTTGAGAATGGTGGGAGGGAGGAGAGGGAGAGAGAGGTTGGAGAGGAGGAAGGTAAGGGAGAGGTAAGAGAGAACTGTGAGAGTGAGGAAAAGTGGGGAAGAGCCTAAGGTTTCGCCTTGAGACCATGAGAAATTGACGATTTTGGGGTGGTTTACAAGCCAGTAATAGATGCTATCGATGATATTTAGATTCATTTTTGAACCACGCGCCGTCGTTACTCAACCAAAAGTGACGATGATAATAGTAGTAGTGGAGAAAGAAATGGGAAAAAGAGAAGGGGGTATAAATTGGAAGAGGGAAATGAATGAATGTGTATGCTAATGTCTATGTGGTTGGTCCTATTTCATAGCTGGAAAGATGTCAGCGTTTTGTATTGGGCAGCACAATATTTATAAGCCATATGTAGAGGAAAACACAAGCCTTTCTTCAATCTTCACTACTACAAATGGAGTACTCTTTTCTCTTGGAATTAGTGAAAAGAGATGGGCACTTTCATGGCTATCATTAAGAAGAAAGAGAGAAAGAGAGAAAGAGAGAAGAGATAAAAGGCTACTGTCATTGTAGAATGGGGAAACTCACCACTTACTTTCTTCTCATCTACCCTTTTAATTATATCCATTTAATGTTTTCTCTCAAAATAGCATTTCTTTTTTCCATCTAAGTCATCTCATTGGGATGAAAGTGTGTCACTTTGAGATTTGTTGAACACTCAATGTTTCTATGTGAAAATAGGAATAGTTATGGGTTATTTGGGAAAGAGTGATATGATTAGACACATGTTATTACTAGAGATGGTAGTGTCATTTGATTTTGAGATCTTTGGAGTGAATATGTTTTCTACATAGGGTATAGTGAACTTAAAGTTCCACATAATAGCGTGATATGATTGTCTATCAGGAAGCATAAGTTTCCATGACTGACTTTTAATTACAACTAAAAAAATTTTAGTATATGTTTGTCTAACAAAGCACCGAACCAAAGAAGACATTGTGGGATAATAGGACATCAACTATCCTCTTGTCATTAGGGGCGGATCAAAGATTGGTGTGGAATATGTTAAATTATTAATTTAGTTTAAACTTCTAAATTCATATTTATATTGTCCTTAAACTTTAAAAAGTATATTAGGTTAGTGAAATTTAAATTGATGTTCTTTCTAGATTCATAACTTATAATTTTATATCTTATGGGATTGTTTGGGGGCCCATGAGATGATATATCCTCACATCCTATATTATCTCAATGTTTGGAGGTCCATTATCCTATCTCATCGATTTTAATTGTTTGTGAGCCTATTTTTGGAACATGTTTTGTATCTCATCGTCATTTTCCTTCTATATATTGTATATCATCTCAATGCTTGAACGTACTCGATCATACTTAATCGTTCATACTCAATCAGAACTTTTTAAAAATCAGAACTCTCCAGACATCAAAAGATAATTGTATTGGATAACACTTTTAGGGATAATAATTAAGTATATATAAATATTTTAAAAGAATTACAAATATTGCAAAATCTATTAGTGATAGATTCTTACTAGTGATATGATCTATCAATAATAGACTCTTACTAGCAACATGGTCTATCTAATAAACTTTGAAAGCATAACCTAAATTGTACAATGTCAACAAATTCTTTGATATTGTGCTATATATGAAAATACTTTTGGGCCTGATTGCTATGTTTGTAATTAGTCCAAAAGTTTTGACATATATTCAAAATTTCTAAAATTTATTTATTTTTATTAGAAATTATAAAATTTAAATTTGTTTCTAATAAATCACTTTTTAAAATTTGTGTTGTAAATACAAAATTGAAAGTTTAAGGTTCAATTTGACACAGTTAAATTTTATCTAATGAATCATTAACTTATAAAAATGTTGAATATATAACTTTGCCATCTATATTCTAGAGATTACAAAGTTAAAATTAATTCACAAATCTATTAGACGGACATTGAGCTTTAAAGATATATCTGACACGAAGTTGAAAATTTAGAAGATATTTAGTTAAGACCATTGTAGAAAGTTTATTTCAAAAATGTTCACACTACTGATTATTTTCATTATTAGGATTTACATGAAAATTTAGGACAAAAATATCTTTTAGTCTAGCATCGGCAGTACCTTTGTGACATTTTTTTCAACATATGTTTCCTTAAATCCGGTTCTTTCATTAATGCATTTATTAAAATTTGATCAATTATAGTAAACGAAGATTTCATTTTCAAAGATTTACCCAATTATTCATTAATTTTAGGACTATTTTTTAAATATAGAAAAATGAACCAAAATATTTACAAAATATAGTAAAAATTTAGAACTATCAATGATAGATGCTAATAGACACTGATAGACTATCAGTGTCTATCAGTGACATTGATAGACACTGATAGAAGTCTATCAGTATCTATCAACGTCTATCATTAATAGTTTTAAATTTTGCTATATCTTGTAAATGTTTTCAATAGTTTTACTATTTGAAATAATTTCCCTTAATTTTAGCATTCAAATCATATAGGAGATTTTCTCCATTTCTCCTCTAGCTTCAGTTCCAAATTCTCCATTTCAGCAATTTTTATAGATTTATTTATGCATATTATCGATTCAAGATTTATCTAATTTAAGTCTCGTTTGATAATAATTTTATTTTTGGTTTTTTGTTTTAAAAAAATTAAGCCTATTTCCTATCTATTTCTTATCATGATATGCATTTTTTTTAAGTACAAGAATTGTAACCTTAGCAAAATTCCAAAAACAAAAACAAACTTTTTGGAAGCTACTTCTTTTAGTTTCAAAATTTAGCTAGGTTTTTTAAACCGTTAGTAAAAAGTTGACAACAAAAGAAGAAATTTAAAGATAGAATGAATATTCATAGACTTCATTTTCGAAAACAAAAAATAAAAATGAAATGGTTATAAAACGAGACCTTAGTGGTATGATTTTATGTATATAATTTTTTTTCATCAATAACGTGCGTTATATAATAATATTCATCATTTCGCTTGCCTGCTATGAAGCACAGATACTTCATATGAGGCAAAGAATCAGTGTCAGACACGTATCGGATACCGATACTTCCAGATACTTCCCAGATACGTATCTGACACGTGATTTGACGTATTTATATTTTTAGATACTTTTCATATATGCATCTGACATGCGATTTGACGTATTTATTTCTATGCATATATTTTTTTTTTTTTAAAAAAAGACACTTTCCAAATCTAAAATTAGGCAACCAAATTAAAAAGCTCACTACTCGAGTCCAAAACTAAAAGAAAAATAATAAATAACGGACCAAACCCTAGACTAGAATCATATAATCTCCATCTTCACATTTGAGTCCCCACAAAGTCCACCAAAATATAAACCATTTGGATATCTTCAACAATTCAATGAAGAAGTTATTCGTTTATCTTCATACTTCTCCCTCGTATGAGTCACTTTTCTATTGTATTTTATTAACTATTGTACTTCAACATTTTAGATGTTGTTTTTTTTGTATTGTATTTCAGTGTTTATATTCTATTTTGTACTATTGTTATTAACTTGTATGCTAAATTTATCTATATCCTATATTTTCTTAAAGAAAAAAAATGTATCTTCAACGTATCGGTATCCTTATTTTTTTAGAAATATATATATTATAAAAATATATTAAAAAATGATATATCCTTGGACGTATCCGTATCTTAGTTTTTTAGAAATTGATCAATTACCGTATCTGATCGTATCCGTATCGTGTAGTCGTATCTATATCTGTGCTTCATAACTTACCTATTTGGGTAAGTTTTAAAGACATTATTCTTTATCTTACCAAAGGTTTGTTCCATCATTTCAATTACATATTCGATGGGTAAGTTTTATATAGACTATGTATTTATTTTCAAAATCAGTATATGGGAAACTTAATGTTATTAATATAATCATATGTATGTACAACATATTTCTAGACATGCATTGAAATCAGTATAGATCGACTTTTGTAGTATATATATCGAATTATCATGTACTTAATTATAAGACAATATGTGGACTTATTTATATATATATATGTAGTAGATTAGTACATATGTTGAATTTAGGAAACCACTGATTATATTAAATATATAACATTTGTTCATGCATTTGATATATATCACAGTGCATGTGTGTTTGAGTTGTTAAATACGATATTTATAATGTATATAAAAGCATTTGATGTTAAATATATATCATGATGAATTCAAAATAGACACTATCTTCAGGAGATATGTAGAGAATCTCACATTGGAAAAACTAAGAGACTTCCACTCCTGATGAGCTACTCCTTCCATGGCCAATTAACTTTGAGATGGAACCTCATATTATCAAATAAGGTTACAAAAGATCTAATATATATGTTGCATAGTAAATAGGTATTGCTTACGCACAATTGTATATGTATATATATATGACTTTCATTTCAATGGAAGGGATAATTTATTCCTTATTTGGAAAATTCTGCAGATTTATTCCCTCGAATATTTTTCTTGTTTAAGGGCTGCTGGTTCCAAATGGGATATTGTTTCCTTTCTCGGTCTTTACTTTAAAAAGAAGAACGTGGTACTTTTCTAGGGTTACTGCTTCTAATTATCTTTGATGTGTGTTCATTGTTTCGTGGTGGCTGAACTGTGCAACATTGATTGTGTTTAATTACATCTTTGCTCACTGTAATCCGCTGTGTGAAATTGTTATCGAAGAGTGTGAGATTCAAGAAGAATACTTCAGTTTTAGGGGGAGCTTGAGGCACTGTTCTTGAGAAGGAATTCTCAGTCTTATAAAGATTTTAAGACCTTGTCATTTGAGAAGAAGTTCATCATATTAGGTTGTACCTAAGATACATCAGTGAAGGGAGTTCATTGAGAAAAAGGAAGATAACATCGTTAGAGAGTGAGTCTCAAACACTGTTGGAACCTGAAGTCCAACACTAATATTAGCATACTTAAAGGGAGCCTAAGTGTTCTTTAGAGGGTGAGTCTCACATCTAGGGGAAGCCTAGGTGATTCGTTAGTTAGACTTGTGTGTCACTGTAAATGTTGTTACTTTATATATAAGTAGTACATTGTAATTGCTTGACTTTTTAATATTAGTTTATTCTCTTTCTGGACTGTCTGCCCCCAGACGAAGGTGATTATCCTCGAACTAGGTTGCCAATCTCTGTGTTATCTCTTATTTCTCCATTTGATATTATCTTGTTGTTACAGATTGAGCCAAATCTCTCATTTTAACATCTATTGCCTAAGTAATGAGTCATCTTATTTTTCATTTGGTATCAAAGCTAGCCACCTTTATCTTAGGTGCATTAACTATGAACGACATTAAGGAAGGTGGCTGTACTACTCGACCTCCTGTTCTACGTGAAACAAATTATTCTTACTGGAATGCTAGAATGATTGCATCTCTGAAGTTCATTGACAGTAAACACATGGAAGGCTGTTGTAACTAGGTGGTCTCATCCAACCACTAAAAATATAGATGGAAAAGAGGTCTTGAAACATGAGTTACAGTGGTTTGAAGTTGAAGATGAAACATCCTTGGGGAACTCTCGAGCATTGAATGCCATAATGGTTTTGATTAGACCATATTCCATTTAATTAATACTTATGTTTATGCAAAGGATGCATGTGATATCTTATCCATTCCCATGAGGGAATTTCAAAAGTTAAAATAACAAGGTTGTAGTTGTTGACTTTGAAGTTTGAGAATCTTAAAAGGCATGATGATGAATCAATTGCGGACTTATATGTTCGGTTAGTAGACATTGTTAATGAGTCACTTGCTTTGGAAGAAAAAATTTCAGAAGAAAGACTTGTACGGAAGGTGCTTAGGCCCTCGCCTAAGAGATTTAAAATGAAAGTTACCGTTATCGAGGAAGTGCAAGACATTACTTCCATGAAAGTAGATGAACTATTTTGTTCTTGGCTCACTTTGATATGTCTTTAGATAGAAAATCTGAGAAAAAGAATAAGGGAATTGCCTTGTAATCCTGTGTTGAAGAAGAGTAGGATGATCTTGATAGAGAGGCTGAGGAATCTCTTGCTGATACTATTTCATTACTTTGAAAGCAATTCAGTTGTGTTCTCAAATGGTTTGGAAAGAGATCGGGTAACTTGAACTCTAAAAGCAATAGTCTGGCGGCTCTCTCCTTTCCAAACAACTATTGCCTAAGTAATGAGTCATCTTATTTTTCATTTGGTATCAAAGCTAGTCACATTTATCTATTCCCTAAGTAATGAGTCATTTTATTTTTCATTTGGTATCAAAGCTAGTTACCTTTATCTTAGGTGCATCGATCATGAACGACATTAAGGAAGGTGGCTCTACTACTCAACCTCCTGTTCTACGTGAAACAAATTATTCTTACTGGAACGCTAGAATGATTGCATCTCTGGAGTCCATTGACAGTAAACACATGGAAGGTTGTTGTAACTAAGTGGTCTCATCAAACCACTAAAAATGCCAATGGAAAAGAGGTCTTGAAACATGAGTTACAGTGGTTTGAAGCTGAAGATGAAACATCCTTGGGGAACTCTCGAGCATTGAATGCCATAATGGTTTTGATTAGACCATATTCTATTTAATTAATACTTATGTTTTTGCAAAGGATGCATGTGATATCCTATCCATTGCCCATGAGGGAACTTCAAAAGTTAAAATAATAAGGTTGTAGTAGTTGACTTCGAAGTTTGAGAATCTTAAAAGGCATGATGATGAATCAATTGCGGACTTTAATGTTCGATTGCTGGACATTTCTAATGGGTCACTTGCTTTGGGAGAAAAAATTTCGGAAGAAAGACTTGTACGGAAGGTGCTTAGTTCCTCACCTAAGAGATTTGAAATGAAAGTTACCGTTATCGGGGAAGTGCAAGACATTACTTCTATGAAAGTAGATGAACTATTTTGTTATTTGCTCACTTTGATATGTCTTTAGATAGAAAATCTGAGAAGAAGAATAAGGGAATTACCTTGTAATCCTATGTTGAAGAAGAGTAGGATGATCTTGACAGAAAGACTGAGGAATCTCTTGTTGATACTATTTCACTACTTTGAAAGCAATTCAGTTGTGTTCTCAAACGGTTTGGAAAGAGATCAGATAACTTGAACCCTAAAAGCAATAGTCTGGTGGCTCTCTCCCTTCCAAACAACTCAGAATCCAAAGTGGAAAGAAAGAAGCCGATAAGTCTGGCTCTACCAACTTTCAACAAGGGAAGTCTTTCAAATGTTGGGAATGTGAAGGCCATGGACATTTTCAAGTGGAATATCTTAATTTCTTGAAAAAAAAGAGTAAAAGTTACACTTTAACACTGTTTGATGATATATCTGAAGAGAATAGTGTCTCAGAGGATGATGTAAAGGCACTTGTTAGTAACATCTCCTCTGGCACCTCGTCATGTGAATTTGTTGAGCATGATATTTTTATGGGAAGTGATAACAGTGATGTTTAACATTTGTCTACTAATACTTCGTATTAGGATCTTTTCAAAAAAAAATTGGAAGACGATTGAAAGTTCTTGATGTTAAAAAAGAAAGGATTGAGTCTCTCATGCTAGATAGCCATAGGCTTATGTCCATGAATGCTGACTTAAAGCATGAACTAAATTAGGTCATAGTTGAGAAACATTTAGTATGCAATTTTGTTAGAATGTTGAACCCTAACATTGAGACTTAAGAGAAGATTTTAACAAAACGAAATTGTGCTAGTGACAACTCAGTTCTTGGTTTTTCTAAATCAAAGAACTTATAAAATCAACTCAAAGGTAAGCAAAAGATAGAATTTGTCAGAGCTAAGAATCCAAACTCTTATGTTACTCCAGGAGTCTTCTCTAATTTCTTTAATTTGAAAGTCAATCAACCCTACAGGCTAAGGCGGGTAGGTCTACAAACTTTAGTAAGGCTCCACACGTTTATAGAAATAGACATCTTCCTGAGCCTAAACTAAGACAAGAGCGGAGGGTTAAGTTTGCATAGACTAAGTGTAATATTGTGTTGAAATCTTTCAGATCCTTAACTAAGAAGACTGGTATTTTGATAGGGGTAGTTCAAGGCATATAACAGGAGAAAAGAGTTACTTGTCAGATGTAACATCTATTAGCTTTGGCAAAATCACATTTGGGATGGTGCCACAAGAAGAAGAATTAGAAAGAGCAAACTCAATTACCCTGGTCTTCCATCATTAAATGATGTTATGTTAATTGAAGGACTCATTGCCAATCTTATCAGCATAATTCAGTTGTTTGATAAAGGTCTGAATGTCAGACTTACAAAAGACCAGTGTGTTGTCACATAGATGACAAGGCTTATGTTATGACAGGTACTTGATCTTCTGATAGTTGCTATTTATGGTCTCTTGACAATGTTTTGTAGGGATGTCATCTCTCTAGAAAAGATGAAACACGTCTATGGCATAAATGCCTAGGACATGTGAGCATGAGAACTATTCAAAACGGCAGTGGCCAAGAATGCTATATTAAGGCTTCCACCATTGTCTACTGCTAGTGGAACTATTTGTGGTGATTGTCAAGTAGGTAAACAAACTCATACTTCACATAAACAAATTTCTCATATTGGTTCATCACATATTTTGGAATTTCTAAATCTGAACCTTATAGGTCCCATGCAATCTGAAAGTCTAGAGGCAAAAAGTATGTGTTAGTAGTTCTTGACGACTTCTCCAAATATACTTGGGTCCATTTTCACCACGAAAAGTTAGACATTTTTACTGTTTTTCAAGCTCTCTACCTTTAATTGCAATGAGAAAAAATTTTGAATGTTGTTCGAATTTAGAGTGATCATGGTTGGGAATTTCAGAATTCTCAATTTCCTGAGTTCTGCGATTCAACTGGCATTCATCACAAATTTTCAATTCCCATTACTCTTCAGCAAAACAGTGTTGTGGAAAGGAAAGTTTGGACTATTTAAGAGATGGCTAGAACTATGTTACATGTTAAACACCTGCCATTTCATTTTTGGGCTAAAGTTATAAACACGGCCTGCCACATTTATAACATGGTTGTTTTGTGACCAAGCTCCTCTAGCACGAATTATGAAAGATGAAGAGGGAGGAAACCAAATGTTAAATATTTTCATATATTCGGCAGCACATGTCACATCCTGATTGATAGGGAAGCTAGAATAAAGTGGGCTTCCAAATCTAATGAAGATATGTTTCGCGAATATTCCACTAATAGTTGAGTATACCTTGTGTACAAAAAGTGAACTCCTTGTATTATAGAATCAATAAATGTAGTGACTGATGATGTTTCAGATCTATCAGTTTCTATCCTTGAGAAAGAAGATTCTAGTATGTCTTCTCTTGTCGGTACAAATGTTGCTAACATGCCCTCTGACATGTCATCTGACACGAATTCTAATACAAGTTGAGAACAACAAGTCAACTTCTGAAGAGGTTGAAATCAGTGAGAAGAAACCCTCAAGCAGAGTTCGTAAATATCATATGTCTAGCAATATAATTGGAAATCTTGAGAAAGGGGTGATAACCAGAAAGAAAGATAAAGTGAATTACCTGGAGATGATCAACAACATTTGTTTCACCTCTGCTGTTGAACCAAGGAATGTCAAAGAAGCTCTAGAGGATGAATGTTGGGTAAATGCTATGCAGGAAAAGCTTGGGCAGTTTGTGAGAAATGATGTCTGGACTCTTTTTCCTCGACCAAAGTATGTTATTGTTATTGGCATAAGTGGATATTAAAAACAAAAACTAATCAAATGGTAATTTAACCATAAATAAGGCAAGACTAATTGGCGAGTGGTATACTCAAATTGAAGGGTTGATTTGAATGAAAAATTTGCCTCGATTACTCGTTTAGAGCTATCAGGCTTCTACTTGGAATATCTTGTTTCTTAATGTTTAATAATCAAATGGATGTAAAAAGTGTCTTATTGAATGGATATCTGAATGAGGAATTATATGTTGAGCAGCCCAAAGGATTTGTGGATCCTTCTCATTCTGATTACGTGTATAAACTCAACAATGATTTATATGGGCTCAAGCAGGCACCCAAAGCTTGGTATGAGTATCCGATTCAGTTTCTTGTAAACAACGAGTATTGTAGAGAAGGAGTTGATGAAACTCTATTCGTGGAAAAGTCTTAAGGGAAATTTATGATTGTACACATTTACAGTTATGATATTGATTTGGTGGAATGTCTTAAAAGATGGTAGGATATATTTAAATCAAATGAAGAAGGAGTAGGAAATGAGCATGGTAGGTGAACTGACCTAATTTCTGGGGTTTCAAATCAAACAACTAAGTGAAGGTATTTTTATTTCTCAGAGTAAGTATGTAAAAAAAATTGTCAAGAAGTTTATGTTAGAGTAACATGTAGTGGAGAAAATAAAAATTAATAAGCACTCTAACTATACTTAATTTGAATTGAAAACATACTTCAAAATAACTATTATAGAAGAGAGTTTGCTGAACACAATACCTTTGATGAAACCTCTTAAAAAACAGTTGAGCTCCACGTAAAGTTCTTCAATTTAAAGTAGACCAACACGAAGATCTTCTCTACTATTCTCTTGCAAGGATTGTATGGTAGAAACACTAAATGGAGCTGGTTTTGATGAAGACTGAAGAGGGTTTGAGAGAGGGTTTCAATTTTTCAGAGTTCTTGAAGAATTTTTGAATGCTTAGCTTAATCATTCAACCCGACACTTTGATTTATAAAGCTTTCATTATGCAAATTCAAAGCTTGCTTGAAAGCCAACTTATTCTTCATGGATTAAATGAAATTGGTTGAATAAGGTGCTTTGCACCATAGTAGAGATTTCCAATTTTTGAAAATTTCCACTTTGGATTTCAAAATTTGTTCTTGTTTTCAAATTTTGTTTTCAAAATTGATTTCTAAAATCAAATTTTCAAATATGTTTTATTAGTTTTATAAAAATTAATTCAATTAATTAATTTTAAATAAAATTAATTAATCAAACCTTTTAATTAATTTTTTAATTAATATTAACTTAATAAAATACCAATTTCACTATAATAAATTTAATTTCATCTAACTAATATTTAAATCATAATTTAAACATTAATTGATTTTCCAATTTCGTTTAATTTTGATAAAATTAAACATTTCAATTGTATCACATACAATTAATAGAAACCCTAATTAAATTTGAACATTTCAAATTCTAAACCCTAATTTCAAATCTCATCAAGATTACTCAATTTACTAATCCAAATTACGAGCTAGTAGAGGGACCTTATGGACCTACAGATCATAAGCTCCAATGATTTGTAATTAATTGGTTAAACTTTTTAAACCGAATTAATCATTATTCGTTAACAACCAAGACATTCTAATATAGCTCGATAATTGCACTCTCTTCTCTGTAGATATATTTCTGTCCATTTTAACCATAATTCACAGGTCGTTCGTATTTACAGTAGGGTCAAAGATTACCATTTTACCCCTATAAATACATCTTGCTTCTTAAGCTCTCACTGATCATCCATTGAACAATTGATTTATAGTTCAACATATAAATCATAATTCTCTCTTTAATGAGAGGGTGGGGCCCCGTTGTTCAAGATAAGGCATCAACGCTTAAGAGAACAACCCATCTGCTAATCCTAAATTGGGTAGGAGTGAATTCCATATTGCAGAACTATGTCCCCAGCTATCTATCCGATCTTATCCCCAAACTGGGAGGTTTATAAAATAGTGTTGTTGGACTACTCTCACCTATGTAGATCAAAGGATAATCCCGAATAAACAGGAGTTCATAGTTAGCTTAGGATTAAGATTGAGTTACCCTAGGTTATTGAGTTTGAGATAGCCAGTTTTAACAATAAACGGTTGTTATAAAGAAAAGTGACTATTTCGAGGTCCTGGTCTTATGCAAACTCATTGCACAAGATGCCCCACTCAAATGTCTCCACATGAATGATTTTTGGATCAGTTCATTTGTATCAGTATACAAAATGAGTCTCATCCAATAGTGTCACTAGGATGAGGTACCCAATCTCATTCGTATGCTTATAGATCATTGTGGCTACATACTAGAACTTGATCCTCTCTTATGTCGCCACATAATGTTAAAGTATTCGTATTATAACCATGGATTTGTTTATTGGATTTTCATAAAAGGATGCAATATCAATAGTAATTTATTGAATAAAATACTCAACAACATTTCTATTGATAAATAGAATATGTTAAAAATATTTATGAACTGCGAGTTTAGGACATTCCCAACAATCTCTCACTTGGACTAACATTCTAGTGAGATAAACATATAAATATATAATGTTTACAATGTTGATAAATAAAGAAAGAGAAAAATACAATAAACCACTTGCCTCAGATTATGATGCTCGTAGTCCTAGTCCGACTAGGTGGCCCTCGAACACTTTAGCCGAGAGGGTCTTCGTAAAAATATTAGCGAGGTTGTCTTCTGAGGCTATGTGCGTTACTATCACGTGTCCTTGGTGTATGATCTCTCTTATGAGATGGTACTTTCTTTCAATATGTTTTCCACATTTGTATCTCCTAGGTTCCTTGGAATTAGCAACTACACCACTGTTGTCATAATACAGAGTAATGGGTAGGTGCATATTTGGAACTACTTCCAAATCTGTCAAGAACTTGTGAAACCATACAGCTTCTTTAGTTGCTTCGCATGTAACTACGTATTCTGCTTTCATCATGGAGTCAGCTATACAACTTTGTTTAATGCTTCTCCATACTATAGCTCCTCTGTTAAGAGTGAAAATGATCTTGAGGTAGATTTCCTAGAATCTATGTCATTCTGAAAATCAGAATCAGTGTATCTTGTAACGATCAAATCTTTATGTCCATACACAAACGAATAGTTTCTCGTTCTCCTGAGATATTTGAGGATGTTTTTGACAGTTGTCAAATGACTGTGTCCTAGGTTAGATTGGAACCTGCTGATGATTCCAACTACAAAGCATATATCAGGACGTGTACACAACATAGCATAAATAACACTCTCAACTGCCGATGCATATGAAATTCTTTTCATTTCCACAATTTCTTGAGGTGTCTTAGTACATTTTTCCTTTGACAGATGAATTCCATGTCTAAAAGGTAACATACTCTTTTGGGAATTTTGTTATATCTTGACAACATTTTGTCATTATAATATGCCTGAGATAGTGTCAAGGTTTTGTTCTTTCGATTTCGAAAAATCTGAATCCTAAGAACATATTAAGCATTTCCCAAATCATTCATTTAGAACTGTGATGCTAACCAGCTCTTTACGTCAGCAAGGTAACTTGTCTCATTCCCAATGAGCAAGATATCATCAACATAAAGTACCAAGAATGTTACAGTTTTGTTAACTATTTTCTTGTATACATAAGGTTCGTCAACATTCTGTTCAAAGCCATATGATTTAATTGCAGTGTCAAATCTTATATTCCAGGATCTAGAAGCTTGCTTCAACCCATTAATGGATCTCTTAAACTTACAAACCTTTTGTTCTTGACTCTGTTTAATGAACCCTTCTGGTTGAGACATAAAAATACTTTCATCAAGATGACCATTCAAAAAAGCTGTCTTGACATCCTTTTGCCATATTTCATAGTCATAATATGCAACAATTGATAAGAGTATTCTTATTCATTTTATCATGGCAACAGGAGAGAAGGTTTCGTCATAGTCAATCCCCTCCCTTTGGGTAAAACCTTTTGCCACGAGTCTTCCTTTATAGGTTTTCACCTTGCCAGTTTGGTATCTTTTCCTCTTGTAGATCCATTTACAACCTGCTTAGTGCTAAAAGAATAATCAAGTACATCCATGGCATGAGTGATTATAGGTTATTATACACGTTTATACAAGTAACTCTCTAGTCAGATACTGCGATGCTGATTGGGCTAGAAGCTTTGAGGACAGGAAGAGTACTTCTAGAGGTTGTTTCTTTTTGGGGAATCGCTTGACTTCATAGTTGAAATAAACTCTTGTTTCTTTGTCAACAACAAAAGCTTAATACATTGCTGTAAGAAGTAGTCGCACTCAGCTAAAGTGGATGAAGCAAATGTTACAAGAGTATGACATTCCATAAGATGTCATGACTCTATACTGTGACAACTTAAGTGTCATCAATACATCCAAAAATCCCGTCTAGGATGGTCGTACTAAACATATTGACATTGGATACCATTATGTTCAAGATGTGGGTGAAAGTAAACACGGAGCACATTATCATAAAGAACCAAACCACAACATCTTTACTAAGGCGATGGATGCTATTCAATTTGAGGCCCTGAGATGTACTTTGGGCCTATGTATTTTAAAAGCATAGTAATTAACTCACTGGTTCAGTGTGTGGATGATTTGGGCCCATCGAGTTTTGAAGGGCAAGTGGAAAATCATTTTGATGACCAGTTTAATTGTGGTAGTTGAAGGCTCTTACATGATTAATTGGCATCTAAATTTAAATTCTAATTTGAATTTTTGTTGTTGGCAGTTGTTATGTGGCAAGTTCCCAAAAGATATCATGGAAAGGAAAAAGTAAGTACCTCTGCCTTCATTATGTTTGATCTTGTAGGTCACAGAATTGAATCCATCTTGACAATGTGAAAACTACCTCTAGCAACCCCTTTGAGTCCTTGCATGACCCTATAGCCATCCATAGAAACCTTGAGGATGTTGCACAGATGAATATCGATTCAATTTTTGTTGTTCTAGAGGAAGTTAGAGTTTTCGAAAGTTTCTCTTCTGCTATTGATTTACCTGCTTCTACTTTTGTTGATATTTTTAGTAGTTCTAATCTGCCTGAATCTAATATGACTGAGAAAGAAGATACTACTAAGACTGATGGGGTTGATTTAAGTAACGACATTGAAAAAGTTGTTTTTGAAGCTCTTGCGTTTGAGGCTACTCTCCATGTGGTTAGGAAAATAGAAAATGTTGTTGTTGGTATGCATGTTCAAGAAAATGTACCTAGAGAATTTAATGTGTCTGGTGAAGAGGTTGTTAAAACTCTTCCTTACAAATTGTAGTGGCTAAACAAGGAACTGTGTCTAGTGAAAATGTTGAAATGGCGACGATTATTGGTGATGGTGAGAATCCTGATGTCGAGTTCTCTAAAGGTATTGTTTTAGAGGCTATAGAACAAATTTTTGAGAAAGAACTTGGCTCTGATGATAACTCTTTCTTGTCTGAACTTAGAATTTAGCTTTGATTGAAACATGTTTAGTGGAAATTCTCATTTAACCTGGATATTAGATTCAGGAGCCGCTAACCATGTCTGCACTTTTCTACAGGAAGCTAGTTCTTGGAATCAACTCTCAGAGTACGAAATGATTTTCAAAGTGTGAACTGGAGAAGTTGTTTCAGCTGAAGCAGTAGGAGATGCCAAGTTGTTTTTTTGGAGAATCTTTTATCTTGTTTAGAAATGTATATTATGTACCAAAGATGAAAAAAAACTTGATCTCCATATCATGTCTACTGGAAAATATGTATAAAGTGTCTTTTGAAGTTAATGAAGTGTTTGTTTTTTCAAAAGGTGTTCATATTTGTTCTGCTAGACTTGAAAATAACTTGTATGTTTAAAACCAAATGAAGCAAAAGTCATTTTAAATATACAGATGTTTAAAACAACAGAAACTCAAAATAAAAAATGGAAAATTTCTCTTAACGCCTATCTTTGGCATCTCAGACTTGGTCACATAAATCTCACAGGATTGAGAGACTAGTTAAAAATGGTCAACTAAATTGGTTAGAAGACAATTCTTTACCTCCTTGTGAGCCATGTCTTGAAGGGAAAATTATTAAAATATCCTTTTTTTTAGTAAAGGTCTTCGTGCCAAAGAACCCCTCGAACTTATACATTTAGACCTTTGTGGTCCAATGAATGTAAGAGCACAAGGTGGATATGAATATTTTGTGAGTTTTATTGTTGACTATTCTAGATATGGCTATATTTACTCAATAATTCACAAGTCTGAAACTCTCGAAAAGTTAAGGGAATTCAAGATTGAAACAGAAAACTTATTAGGTAAAAGAATTAAATTTTTTTTATCAGATCGAGGTGGTGACTATATGGATTTACAATTTCAGAACTATTTTGTAGATCATGATCCAATCCCAACTCACAACACCTGGAACACCACAAAAAAATGGTGTTTTAGAAAGGAGAAATCGAACCTTATTAGACATGGTTCGACCAATGATAAGTTTTGCTCAGTTACCTCAATCCTTTTGAGGGTATGCAGTACATGCTGCGGTATATGTTCTAAACATGGTTCCCTAAAAAAGGTTTTCTAAAACACCGTATGAGTTGTGGAAAGGATGTAAAGATAGTTTATATTACTTCTGAGTTTGGGGATGTCCCGCACACATGTTGATACAAAACCCTAAGAAACTGGAATGACGTTCAAAATTATGCTTCTTTGTTGGATACCCTAAAGAAACAAAAGGTGGATTCTTCTATGATCCCCAAGAAGATAAAATATTTGTTTCGACAAATGACACATTCTTGGAAGAAGATCATATTAAAAGTCATCAACCTTGCAGTAAACTAATATTGAAATAAATGACCAAAGATACTACAGAAAAATCAACAAAAGTTGTTGATCAATCTGGTCCATCAACAGTTGTTGCCCCATCACATTTTTCTCAAGAGTTAAGAATGCCTCGACGTTGTGGGAGGGTTGTTAATCAATCTGAACGCTACATGAGTTTAACAGAAACTCAAGACATCATACTTGATGATGGTCTAGAGGATCCATTAACCTTTAAACAGGCAATGGAACATGTTGATAGGGAATAATGGATAAAAGCCATGGACGTAGAAATGGAGTCAATATACTTCAATTCTGTCTAGGAACTTGTAGATCAGCCACATGAGGTTAAACCTATAGGTTGTAAATGGATCTACAAGAGGAAAAGAGACCAAACTGGCAAGGTGCAAACCTATAAAGCCAGTCTCGTGGCAAAAAGTTTTACCCAAAGGGAGAAGGTGAACTATGAAGAAACCTTCTCTTCTGTTGCCATGATAAAATCAATAAGAATACTCTTATCCATTGTCACATATTATGAAAATGAAATATGGAAAATGGATGTCAAGATAGCTTTTTTGAATGGCCATCTTGATAAAAGTATTTTTATATCTTAACCAGAAGGGTTCATTGAATTGGGTCAAGAACAAAAGGTTTATAAACTTGAGAGATCCATTTATAGATTGAAGTAAGCTTCTAGATCCTCGAATATAAGATTTGACACTATGATCAAATCTTATGGTTTTGAACAGAATGCTGACGAACCTTGTGTATAGAAGAAAATAGTCAAGAAAACTGTAGCATTCTTGGTACTTTATGTTGATGATATCTTGCTCATTGGGAATGTGACAAGTTACCTTGCTGATGTAAAGAGATGGTTAGCATCACGGTTTCAAATGAATGATTTGGGAAATACTCAATATGTTCTTGGGTTTCAGATTTTTTGAAATCGAAAGAACAAAACCCTAACACTATTTCAGGCATCTTATATTGACAAAATGTTGTCAAGATATAATATGCAAAATTCCAAAATGGGTATGTTACCTTTTAGACATGGTATTCATCTATCAAAGAAACAATTTCCTAAGACACCTCAAGAAATTGAGGAAATGAAAAGAATTTCATATGCATCTGCAGTTGGGAGTCTGATGTACGCTATGTTATGTACACCTCCTGACATATGCTTTGCAGTTGGAATCATCAGCAGGTTCCGATCTAACCCAGGACACAGTCATTGGATAGCTATCAAAAACATCCTCCAGTATCTCAGGAGAACAAGGAACTATACGCTTGTATATGGACCTAAGGATTTGATCCTTACAGGATACATTGATTCTCATTTTCAAACTGACGTAGATTCAAGGAAATCTACTTTAGGATCAGTTTTCATTCTTAATGAAAGAGCTATAGTATGGAGAAGCATTAAACAAAGTTGTATAGTTAACTCCATAATGGACGCAGAATACGTACCTGCATGTGTAACAACTAAAGAAGCCGTGTGGCTACGCAAGTTCCTGATAGATTTAGAAGTAATTCCAAATATGCATCTGCCCATTACTCTGTATTGTGACAACAGTGGTGCAGTTACTAATTCCAAGGAACCAAAGAGTCACAAACATGGAAAACACATCGAAAGAAAGTACCATCTCATCAGAGAGATCGTACACCGAGGAGACGTGATAATCAGACAAATAGCTTCAGAAGACAACCTTGCTGATCCTTTTATGATGGCCCTTAAAGCTAAAGTGTTCGAGGACCACCTTGTTGGACTAGGACTACGAGCATCATAATCTAGGGCAAGTGGGAAAATGTTAAAGGGTATTTTAGATGCCCTAGTTTATTGTATTTTGCTCTCTTTATTTCTCAACATTGTAAACATTATATATTTATATGTTTTTCCCATTGGAGTGTTAGTCCAAGTGGGAGATTGTTGGGAATGTCCTAAACTCACAGTTCGTAAATGTTGTTAACATATTCTATTTATCAATAAAAATGTTGTTGAGTATTTTATTCAATAAATTATTATTGATGTTGCATTCTTTTATGAAAATCCAATAAACAAATCTATGGCTATAACATGAATACTTTAACTTTATGTGGTGACATAAAAGAGGATCAAGTTTTAGTATGTAGCCAAAATGGTTTATAAGTATATGGATGAGATTGGGTACCTCATCTTGGTGATACTATCAGATGCGACCCATTTTGTATATTGATAAAAATGATGTGATAAAAAAAATCATTCATATGGAGACATGTGAGTGGGGGCATCTTGTGCAATGAGTTTACATAAGACAGAACCTCGAAATAGTCACTTTTCTTTATAACAATTGTTTATTGTTAAAACTGACTATTTCAAACTCAATGACCTAGGGTAATTCGATCTGAATCCTGAGCTAAATATGAACTCCTGTTTATTCGGTATTATCCTTTGATCTACATAGGTGAGAGTAGTCCAACAACACTACTCAATAAGCCTCCCATTTTGGTGATAAGACTAGATAGATAGATGGGGACGTAGCTTTGCAATATGGAATTCACTCTTACTTGATTTAGGGTTAGCAAGATAGGTTGTTCTCTTAAGCGCTGATGCCTTGTCTTGAACAATGGGGCCTCACCTTTTCATGAAAGAGAGGGTTCTGGTTTATAAGTTGGACTATGAATCAATTGTTCACTAGGATCAGTGGGAGCTTAAGGAACAAGATGTCTTTACATGGGTAAAACGGTAATCTTTGACCCAACTGTAAATACAAATGACCTGTGAAGGATTGACTTACCGATTATGGTTAAAATGGACAGAAATATGTCTATAGTGAGAAGAGTGCAACTATCGAGCTATAGTGGAATATCTTGGTAGTTAACGAATAGTGATTAATTCGGTTTAAAGAGTTTAACTAATTAATTGCAAACTGTCATAGCTCATGATCTGTAGGTCCATAAGGTCCCTCTACTGGCTCATAATTTGGATTAGTAAATTGAGTAATCTTGATGAGATTTTAAATTAGGGTTTAAAATTTGAAATGTTCAAATTCAATTATGGTTTCTATTAATTGTATACAATACAATTGAAATGTTTAATTTTATCAAAATTAAACGAAATTGGAGAATCGATTAATATTTAAATTATGATTTAAATATTAATTATGTGAAATTAAATTCATTGTAATGAAATTGGTGTTCTATTAATTTAATATTAGATATTAAATTAAAAAATTAATTAGAAGGTTTAATTAATTAGTTGTATCTAAAATTAATTAACTGAATTAATTTTTATAAAACTAATAAAGAAATAAATTCGTTTATTTGTTAAATTGATTTTAGAAATCAATTTTGAAAACAAAATTTGAAAAAAAAATGGAAACTCCCAAAAGTTTGAAATCTCCAATAAAGGTGCAAGCACCTTATTCATCCAATTCCACTCAATTCATGAAGGAGAAGCTGGCCTTCATGCAAGCTTGGAGGTTGCATGATGAAAGCTGTATAAATTAGAGTGTTGAGCTGAATCATTAGTCAAGCATTCAGAATTTCTACAAGAATTCTTTAGAATTCGAAACCCTCACCAAACTCTCTTCAGTATTAATCAAAACCAGCTCAATTTAGTATTTCCACCACACAATCCTTCCAAGAGAATAGTAGAGAAGATCTTCGTGGTGGTCTACTTGTAGAAAGAAGCATATTTTCGTGGAGCTCAGCTGGTTGTGAAGAAGTTTCGTCAAAGGTATTGTGTTCAACAAACCTTCTTATGAAATAGTTATTCTAAAGCACGTTTTAAACTCAAATTAAGTGTAATTAGAGCACTTATTGATTTTGATTTTCTTCCCTGCATGTTAGTTTACTCTATCAAATGGTATAAGAGCATGATTTAAGCACTTAATTATCGTTAATTTGAGTTTGGTGGGTGTTTTTCATAAACTGTATGAAAATGGTGAATTGATATGGTTTTTTTTCCTGAGTTTTGGCATTTAATCTTTTCAATTATGTTATAACTCTTGTAATTGGCTCTTGTTTGATGGACCTTAATGTGTGTTTAAGTGTCTGTAATTCATTTAGAGTCATTAGAGTTGCAATTAGGGTGTAATTGAAGAAAGAAGTAAAGAAGGTCGAGCAGCAGGAATTGCAAATTCAAACCATTGCCACATATTCGATGCTCGATGGAATACTCGATGGTATTTAATGAAATACTCGATGCACGATGCCATACTCGATGGTACTCAATGCGTTTACTCGATGCATGATGACATACTCGATGGTACTCGATACGTTTACTCGATGATATTTCATGAAATACTCAATGCTCGATGCATGATGCCTTACTCGATCGTCGATGGCGTCTACTCGATGGAATTTTGTGAAATACTCGTTGTTCGATGATGCTTGATGTCATACTCGATGCACACTAGCATACTCGATATTGGGTGGTATGCTCGACGATATTCATTGCTTCATGGTACTCGATGGATTTTTCCCGTTCAACCCATTTTTCATATTGAATGCCCGATTCAAGATGATTCGAGCGGTCTAGAAGGTCTTTGAAGCCAGTTTTTTCTGATTTTTCTAATAGTTAGGCCATTGATTGGTTGAAAATGCCAAAACTTAAACCATATCAGTTTGTGTTTAATTGTTTTTGCATTTTATGTATGTTATAATTAAATAAATATTGTAATTGCATAAAGTGTGCAACGTAGAATTAAAATCCCACCATAGGAAGCAGGTTATATGCATTAAAAGTATGTTATAAAGAATTATAATGTATAGTATGCATGTATAGGGTTTCAAATGTTTTAATATAAAGGTTATGTTAAATGTTGAATGCCTTTGGTATATGTTATGGATGCTTAGCATGCTTATTTTTGTAAGTTGCTATAAAATTAAATTGGACATTAAAATCCATAACAAATGTAAACAACATGCTCACTTACCTTAACAACTTGTTCTAATAGTTAAAATAGGTCATTATCTTATAAAATTCTATTACAAACTCAATTAGTTCACAATCCTGTCTAAGGCTAGGGATATTTAAGTTGACGGTTTACGTAATACCTCTTACCTGGGGATTATGACTGAAATGACGAGAATTGTTAACCGGTTTTATGAGTTTGCATGAGCAGTGTGAGATTTAAAATTAGTTTTAAAAGCTAGACATCGTAGGTTAAAATCCAAATATAAATGTTATACTTGGATAATAAACACATAAACTTAGGATGTTTAAAATTAGCCGCAATAAACCTAAGTTAAAGAATACCCAAACATTTAGAACTCTTCAGTGGGAGATTAACAATATATATGATATATCATTTTTAGCTCTCACGTCCTCAAGAGCTCACATCATGAGATCCATGCTCGGCTTCGTGTCGATTTTACCTCAATTGCTCCATTCGAAAAGTGTTTGCATGGGTCAATAACAAGGTGAATGAGGGAAGTAGTTCATAATAAGTGGGTGAAGGAAATGTGTCAATTAGTTTGAACTGTGAGATTCCTATGTTGCGCCTGCTATCATTTTTAGGCAGCACTAGCTGGTCGTTAGCAGTGGCGATCCCTTCGGAGGGTTGTAACATAAGATTCAGAACAACCCAAGCTTCAGAAATGAATAGGGTCTTATAGTTCCGTTTTGCACATTGTCTTCCAATTCAGGGGCATGTTCATACTGTTCTATAAGATCTAAAAATGGCGGGTCACACTTACAGAATTACTAAGTGTTAGTAAGTTGTTGACTGAAAACGGTAGCTAAATGACTGTCGGAATATGAGTTATTCTGGAGATAGCATTTAGTCAAGAATGTCTTGCTTTAGTGAAGGAGTATTTTACTGTCTCAGGTAGCACTTATTCTAACTCACTATAGTATCGTTGAAAATAAATAAAGATATATGGGTACTTTATTAGTTTTTGCTAAAATTGGTTTAAGATGCACAAGATTAACAAAATTTGTTTAAATTTTTCAGCAATGTCAAGCTCAATAATACAACTTCTTACGTTTGACAAATTTAATGGAGAGGGTTAATCCAACTGGAAGTCAAATTTAAACACAATATTAGTGGTTAATGATCTGAGGTTTGTGTTAATGGAGGAATGTCTTCCTACTTCTAGTTCGATGGCAAATCGAAGCATTCTTAATGCTTATGATAGGTGCGTAAGGGCAAATGAAAATTTAATGGGCCTATATCTTAGCGATCATATACGATGTGCTCAACAAGAAACATGAAACCAAGCCCACAATCCATGAAATTATGGCATCATTACAGGAAATGTTCGGGCAACCGTCATCTTCTATACGATATGAGGCTATAAAGCATGTTTATAACTCATGCATGAAAGATGGAACCAATGTCAGGGAACATGTCCTAGACATGATGGTTCATTTACTATTGCAAAAGTTCACGGGGCTACCATAGACGAAACTACTCAAGTTAGTATGATATTAGAGTCTCTTCCAAAGAGCTTTCTAACCTTTCATACTAATGTCGTAACAATTTTGGATGGAACATAGTTGAAAATGTAAGTGGTAGTCTGTAATATCCCGAAAAAGAGTCAGGTAAAGAAGCATAACTCATCATAGATCGAACCATGTTCAATAGGGTTCGAGTTTTCCTCTCTGACTCACCATTCTGCTGAGGTGTACCAGGTGCTGAGAGTTAAGATACAATTCCATGTTCTATCAAATAGTGTTGGAATTTCAAATCCATATACTCTTCACCTTAATCAGATTGAAATGTTTTAATTGTTTTATTTTATTTTCAACTTCAGCCTTGTACTCCTTGAACTTTTCAAAGGCTTCAGACTTATGTTGCATTAAATAAATATACCCATATTGATAATGGGCAGAAATATATGTTATTACAGTGCTAAGTTATTAAACAATGCAGGTTTGCGTTGATAAAATATATGAGATTGCGTCCAAAAAGCATTAAGTTTATAACATTGTGCGTCCATCACATAAAAATAGTTAACTTGTGTATTTTTATGAAGAATATGCATTGACGCAAGGCAGAAAGCGCGATCACAAGAAATCAAAGGGTGAACGCAGCGTCACCGCAAGGCTTTGCGATGATTTGCGCTCGCAAGCATTTCTCAAGAAGAATTGCCGCATAGAGCCGACGGCGACCTTCGTGTGATGATGGACAACATAATTAATCACGATTGGCCAGAAAGTTGATGATGGTCGAGTCAGAATTAAGTTGACAAGTCACTAATGGTCTATTGTAGCAAGTACACTCAGCTTTTCAGTGACAAATATTCGGCGTATCAGATGGAGAATTAAAGCCATCCCATCAGTGCAATTATAAAAGAGAAGACGCCTTTCACCTTGAAGCTCTATAAATACCAAAGGCGACCTTCAGAAGAGGAGTTCAGACAGTTAGAGAATTTTCCCTTAGATAGAATAGCCTTGTTCATAGTTTTTCTTTTTATTTAGAAGGCGGAGTGAAAGAAGGGAAGAGACGCCGGAAGATCGCTCTGGGCAGCTCGAGAGGGAACCCAAAGGTGTGGAAAAGCAGAGAGCGGGCCGACTCTCGCGAGAGTGAGACTATCTTTTGAACATATTAGAAAAGACAGTGTAAAAGCCTTGGGAAACAAGAGATTGCTACCAAGCTCTTTATTCTCATCTTGCATTGTTAATTTGTATTTCAACTCTATATCTATACAATGGAACTTCTTTATCTACATCTGTTCACTCTCTTAAAAGCACGCATGAGTAGCTAAATTCATCAAATGGGTTGAGAAGAACTAAGCTAACATGACCTAGGATCTTCGTCACATGTGATTATCTTGTTTTATGCTGTGCCCAACATCCCTTTAGAGCTACTTGAGAGAAAGTCTAAAGAAAAAGCCTAATACTTGAGAGAGCTAGGTTAGAATCTAGACTCGAGAGAGCAAGATTAGGTCTGCATAAGAAAGAAATAGGGACTTAGAGATAAGCTCTGTTTCCCAACCTGCATCACATGCACCCTAGAGATAGGTTATCATTTTGTCATCGCATAGATAAGAATAAAAGCTTTGCGTCGAGAGATGATTTGCTATTGTATGTGTGTTGCATGATTGCATATCATGAACGCAACCTAGGGAGTGTTAGCTGAAACCTTTCTCAACCCATTCCCCGCATATTCATCGCATCTTCCGTATTATCAACTCTTTCGTAACTTCGCTGCATACATTTATTTACACTGCAAATAGCAACCCAAAACAACTATTTGAATTATTTGGTTACTGTAAAGTCTTCTTGAAAGTTATCACCGCAGAACGTTTTCCCTAGTCCCTGAGTTCGACCCTGGACTTACCAGGAAACTCAGCGGGGTTTATACTTGGATTTTGCTGAGAAAACTTGTTGCTCAATGCATTTCCATCACCACATTTCATTCCATAATTTCACCTCATAAAATAACGCATGAATTTTTTGGCGCCATTGCCGGGGACTTCGGCAAATTAATGTGCTAACGGTAATTTTTCTAACTTCTTTGCAGCTTTTAATCTCTGGCGAATTACGACCCAAAGATTGAGAGGACGTTTTGACGAAGACTAAGAAACAGCCGCCAACAACAATAACCAGACAAAGACGATATGGTGGAGCAGCCTAGAAACGGAGCACCAAACGAAAACAATGTCATGGCGAATCCAATCCTACTGGCAAATGATCACAATAGGCCCATTCGAGACTATGCATCGCCAAACCTCTACGGTTTCTCTCCAGGAATCATGAGGCTTGCCCTTGATGGATCTCGATTCGAAATGAAACTGGTGTTGCTGCAGATGATCCAGACTGCAGGACAATTCGGAGGAAGGCGTGGCGAGGACCACACGCTCACCTCCAGAGCTTCATAGAAATCTGCAACACTTTTGTGTTCCCGAACATCTCTACCGAAGAAGTTCAACTAACTTTGTTTCCATTTTCTCTGTGTGATCAGGCACAAAAATGGGCGTATTCTCTCGAGTCGGGAGAGATCACTTCATGGGAACAAGTCGTAGAGAAGTTTATGAAGAAATATTTCTCACCTACTAAGAATGCTAGAAGAAGGAAACTAATAACCAATTTTGAACAAGACATGGACGAATCGCTTAGCGATGCCTGGGCGAGGTTTAAGAAGCTGGTCAGGGATTGTCCACACAACGGATTACCAGACTGCTTGCAAATGGAAATCTTTTATCACAGTTTAAATCCCGCTTCGCAAACCGCTGCCAATGCCGCAGCCGCTCGTGGTCTGCTAGACAAAACATATGATGAGGGTAGGAACATCCTGGATTACATCTCTAAAAATCACGAGGACTGGAGAGAGAGCGATCAGAGACTGAGAATAAAGGATAATGACGCAAACAATGGTACTATCGCTTCACTTTAGAGTTAGATGACTGCGATGATGAACCTAATTTAGGGAATCGCGATCAACAGCCCAACACCGCATAGTGGGCAAGTAAACCCAATTAATCAGACTACTGCACGGTGTACGACTTGTGTTGAAGGACACGCAATGGAAGAATGCCTGCGGAACCCACAGTCTATTTATTTTGTGAAAAATAATCCATTCTCTAACACCTACAACCCCGAGTGGAGAAACCACCCCAACTTTGCGTGGAAAAATCAATTGCAAAATTTCCAAACTGTGGCGTAAAAAGAAGGGCCACCTGGATTCTTCCCGCAAAATAACGGTCAGGTGAGCAGTCAAGCCAGTAGTTCGCAACCGCCAGCAATCTTCCTCCTTGGAAAGTCTGTTGAAGCAGTATATCAAGAAGAACGAAACCGTGCTTCAAAACCAGGCGACGTCCATCCGCAACTTGAAATTACAGATGGGCCAGATTGTGAGCGAGCTAAAGAACAGACCGCAAGGGGCCTTGCCGAGTTCAATAGAACTACCACGCAACCTAAGGGGATTAGGTAAAGAGCAATGTTAAGTTGTGACATTGCGGAGTTGAAAAACTGTGGTAGGGGAGAAGAGGGAGCCTAGTCGGACTGCTCCTATTGCGTTGGAACCTGAGATTTTGGTGACTCAAGAAGAAGAAGAAGAAAAAGAAGTGATTGAACCAGAAGTTACATCCACCTCAGAGCCAAAAGAAAAGGGGATCGTGAGAGTACAGTTGCCACCTTTCCCGCAGAGACTCAGAAAGAAGAAGAATGACGAGGTACAATACCAACGCTTCATGACTATGTTAAAACAATTGAATTTAAATATTCCGTTTAGTGAAGCGATTGAGAAGATGCCTGCATATGCGAAGTTTTTGAAGGATATGGTAACCAAGAAAAGAGGCACTGGTAAGTTTGCCATGGTGGCTTTGACGCAGAGCTCGAAATCAATAATCCTACCGAAGATGAGCGATCCTGGGAGTTGTACTATACCTTGCTCCATTGGAGGATTGTACATCGGGCAAGCATTGTATGACCTTGGAGCCAGCATCAACTTGATGCCTCTGTCAACCTTTAAGCAGTTGAATGTGGGCAACTTGCACCCACAAAGAAAATATTTTGTTGCGAATGAACAAGATATTCCTTATGTAAGGAATTACAAAAGAAATTACCGTGACTCTTTAACTAGCAGATAGATCTCTGGTGCATCTAGAGGGGAAGGTGAAGGACGTGCTGGTTACAATCGACAAATTTATATTACCAACTGACTTCATCGTCTTAGATTACGAAGTCGACAAAGATGTGCCCATCATACTGGGGCGACAATTTTTATCAACAGGTCGTGCCTATATTGATGTGCACAAAGGAGAGATCACCTTGAGCTGAATGGACAGAAGCTCAAGTTCAACATCATC
Organism: Benincasa hispida; assembly: GCF_027475165.1. Taxonomy (NCBI): domain Eukaryota; kingdom Viridiplantae; phylum Streptophyta; class Magnoliopsida; order Cucurbitales; family Cucurbitaceae; genus Benincasa; species Benincasa hispida. The sequence continues at coordinate 26,606,938 of NC_143482.1, read as the reverse complement.
CGTTCCATGAAGTTTCCTAACGAAGAAGACCTAAATGAATCTGATGACGAGTAGAGTTTGAATGAAGAAGAAAAGCTTGACGATGAAAACAAAGATGATGATGCAAGCACATCCATTATTGCACGTAATGCGATCACAAAAAAAAAAAAACAAGGAAGAGAGATGATCGCAACCAAAGAAGAAGAGCCAACAGTAAATGAAGAAAGAAAAACAATGCAACCATCCTTAAAAGAATCGCCAATAATAGAGCTGAAGACCCTACCTAATCACCTAAAGTATGCATTTCTGGGGCAGAATGAGAAGCTGCTAGTATTTATTTCCTCCGAACTTAATGAAGACTAGAAGAATGAGTTGCTGAGCATTCTAAGAAGGTATATGTGAGCGATTGGCTGGACGCTCGAAAACATTTGAGGAATTAGCCCCGCATACTATATGCATCAAATTCTTCTCGAAGAAAACCATAAGGGATCGATCGAACATCGCGCAGACTCAACCCTACGATGAAAGAGGTCGTCAAAAAGGAGATAATCAAGTGGTTAGATGCGGGCATCATTTATCCGATAGCAGATAGCACGTGGGTCAGCCCCGTGCAGTGCGTGCCAAAAAAGGATGGAATGACAGTAGTCCCCAACGCAAATAATGAGCTGATATCGCAAAGGACCATCACCGGATGGCACATATGCATGGACTACCACAAGCTGAATGCAGGAATGAAGAAAGATCATTTCCTTTTACTGTTCATTGACCAAATGCTGGATCGTCTAACCGAAAATGACTTTTGCTACTTTTTGGATGGGTATACCGGGTATAACCAAATTATGATTACTCCAGAAGATCAGGACAAGACCACATTCACTTGCCCATATGGAACTTTCGCTTTTCGTCGCACGAGCACGTTCTAAAGATGCAAGATGGCCATCTTTTTAGAATATCTTGAGGACTCTGTTGAAATATTCATGGATGACTTCTCTATCTATGGGCACATATACAAAGTTTGTCTTGCCAACCTGGAAAAGATATTGAAAAGATACGAGGAGACGAATCTCGTACTTACTGGGAGAAATGCCATTTTATGGTAAAAGAGGGCATTGTGCTAGGACATAAGGTATCTCGGGATGGGTTGGAGGTGGACAAGGCAAAAATAGAAGCAATTGAAAAACTCCCACCTCCAATAAGTGTTAAGGTTGTAAGAAGTTTCTTGGGTCATGCTGGATTTTATAGACGTTTTGTCAAAGACTTTTCGAAAATAGCACGACCGCTGAGTGCATTGATGAAGGTTGATAAAAAATTTGACTTTGACGACAATTGCCTCAACGCATTCAGGATTTTGAAGAATACATTGACGACCGCGCTCTTATTGATCGCACCAGATTGGACACTTTCCTTTGAATTAATGTGCGATGCAAGCGGGTATGCGATGGGAGCAGCTCTGGCACAGAAGATAAAAACAATATTACATCCCATCGCATATGTGAGTAAGACTTTAAATCCTGCTCAACATCACCACAGAAAAAGAGCTACTTGCGGTAATTTTTGCGTTGGAAAAATTTAGAGAATATTTGCTGGGAACAAAAGTACTAATTCACACTGATCACTCGGCGATAAAGTATTTAATCACAAAGAAGGATGCAAAGCCGATGTTGATTAGATGGGTTCTCCTCCTCCAAGAATTTGACATAGAAATAATTGATCGCAAGGGGACGGAGAACCAAGTTGCGGATCACTTATCCAGATTGGAGAATCTAGAGGTTGACCACAACCAGTCAGAGGTGAGTGCGGTGTTCCCAGACGAGCAACTGTTTCATATTGAAGAATTTCCATGGTACGTAGACGTGGTAAATTATCTGGTTTGCGAGCAATTTCTAGAGGACTATACTGATCACCAAAAGATGAGGCCCAAGTACAAATACAGATCATATTTTTGGGATGAACCAAATCTGTATAAAAAGAGGGCAGACCATATTCTGCAATTATGTGTATCGAATGCTGCTCAACAACACATATTATCGCAATGTCATGATTCACCATATGGTAGGCACTTTGGAGGACAGCACACCGCAGCTAAAGTATTGCAAAGTGGATTCTATTGGCCAACACTATTTAAGGATGCAGCTGACTACGTGATGAAATGTGACTGGTGCCAACGCACAGGTAACATTTCATGGAAACATGCGATGCCTATGAACACCATTTTGGAACTAGAGTTGTTCGACATCTAGGATATCGATTTCATGGGACCATTCCCACTGTCGAATGGTAAAAATTATATTTTGTTAGTCGTCGACTACGTGTCCAAGTGGGTAGAAGCAGTGGCATGCGCCGCAAGTGATGGGGAGGTAGTCTCTAAATTCCTAAAGAAAAGCATTTTCACTCGTTTTGGCACACCACGTGCCATAATAAGTGATGAAGGGACCTACTTTGTCAATCATACTGTCAAAGAATTGCTGCGAAAATATAACATCCTCCATAAAGTGGCTACTGCATACCATCCGTAGACAAATGGTTAAGCTGAAGTGTCCAATCGAGAGATCAAGCTAATAGTGGAGATGGTGGTAAAGCCTTCACGAAAAGATTGGGCAACAAAGTTAGACGATGCATTGTAGGCATACCGGACTACCTATAAGACACCCATAGGGATGAAAGAATGCATGGAGGATGGAAGCAAGAAGACTTGGAAAATGGCTAAGGGTTGCATACAACCAACGTAAAGGCATACATGAGCCATGCGGACACGGGCAGGAAGCATACGTCGAGTGAGCAAGCTAGGCACGTTGGCCATACGTTGAAGCCAAGCGCACAGGCCATGTACAAAGCGTGCAGCTCATGCGTCAAGGACAAGCGCACAGGCCGTGCATCAAGTGCACAACCTATGCGTCGATGGTGTATGCCGACCGCCCTGCCTATGCATCGAACGGGCAAGCTAGGCAAGCCATCCTATGCGTCAAACGCTGTTGAGTCTGTCGAGCAGCCATGCATTGATGCCTTATGCCAAGCGCACGACCATGCAGCGAGGCACGCCCATGCGACCGAGTGTGCCTATGCGGCCAAATGCGCAAGCGCCTAGGCAGCATGCACATGCATCGATGGTCAGCACCGTGCGTCCATGCTTAGTAGGCTGAGCAAGCACACCTAGCAAGCCATGCGTTGAGGGTGAGCGGCCACTCTATGCGTTGGTGATGGCCGACTCATGCGATGGCTAAGTAGGACTTTGATGAAGATAGGGTGAGTTGCTATGCGTTAAGGATAAAAGGTAAGGCTAATTGATGGAAAACTTCAAGGGAAGATGCAAATGGCATACGAGCATAAGTCTTAAACAATTTAAGTAGAGAAATATGTTAAGTATTTAAGTGATTTAGGTGGCAAAAGGAGGATCACACAAAGTTCTAGCAGGAGGTGGACAAAGGAGATTTCATGCAATGGAAGCCTTATCACCCCAAGCAGGAGGTGAGTGAAGGAGATTTCATGCAAAAAAGGAGATTTTGGCTGGTAAGCTGAGATGAGAACAACTCAAGGCTAGGCTGGGTAGACTAAGTGTTGGCAGCTCCAAAGTGAGACAAATGGGAGTTGAGTTGTCACAAGGGGGTGAGTTTGGAATGACTATAAATAGAGGGGTTGGGCAAGAGGAATTTATTCATACCATCACGTGTTGAGAGCATATTTAGAGAGTTACGTTTGAGTTATTAGGCTACCAAAATGATTGAAGATCAAAAGAAACAAAGGTTGCGTTGGTGAGGTATTGAGTTAGTCGGACGCACAGCCAGCCCACACCCTGCGTGCATGCCTTGCAGTGCTGTGTCCATCCGCGCGCCTCGCTCGATGCATCCTGCACACTAGCCAAGCACAGCTGCCCCCGTGCGACGCATCATGCCCAACGCAGCAGCCCCACCGTACAACGCAACGCATGCTCAAACGCGTCAGCCTTCTATGCGGCACAGAACACCCACCCTGCCTACTGCCCAATGCCTAGCTGCCTACCACCGTCCAAATAACCTTTAAAGAGTCTAATTTTGGGATTTTGGCTAAATTGGAGTAGGGTAAGCTGGTATTTTTATTATATAATGATATTTTGGTTTTTTTGACATTATTTATTGATATAACAAGTATTAATTGAGGAATTTTCATTGATATGGAGGAATTCTCAGGAAAGTATTCTCAAGGTGATTTTAGTGGAAAAACTTGCTTGCGGTGAGTGTTTACTTAGTTTTATGCATTGATATATGGATAAATGCATATGTAAGTGCAAAATACATGCTTATGATGTTATGTGATTGCCATGATATTGTTTGTGAAATTTCTATGGAGATTGAGATTATACTCGGACTACATAAGTTAGCATGCTTAATAAAAGGTGCTTGGCGGGAAAATATAGTCGGCCTCGGTCGACGGGAAATAATAGTCGGTGACGACCGACGGGAAATATAGTCAAGTTACCTAAACATGACTAGCGGGAAAAGAATTGTCGATGTGCACATTGGCGGGAAAAGTGGGTTATAGGAAAGTTTCCATAAAAAGTTGTTATGATATGAGCATGCCACATATAGCATGGAGCTGGAGAATGATAATTGAATGAATGTACACATGATCATGCATAAATTATACTGGAATTGTGATTATGTTATTGACTTCCCAAAAATATGTTTTGCAAAGTGATTATTATTTTAAAAGCACCACTCACTGGGCTTAGTAGCTCACACTCTTCCAAATGTTTTCTTATATCCATCCCCTCCCCCCCCCCCTTCCCGGTAGAAAAGCGGAGCATTCAGGAAGGAGTCTACTAACCACCAACACACCAGGACTTTGTAAATTCTCAGGACACGGCTCAGATCATGTAATAAAGAATATAGGAAATCGAACTATGTGTGTGAAAGTTAGATAGAGTGTTGTAAACATGTTGAAATCTTTTAATAGATAAGGGGGGAAATGTTAAATTTAAATGTTGTCTTGGAATACTATTGATGTACCCTCGCGCTCCCTTCCAAGTCTTGGGGGCTAAGGCTAGGGAGGGGATGTGACATTAACTTTCCCATTTCCACCTTTCTTCTTCATCCACTTTTTGGTGCCAAAAGAAGAAGGCACATACTAAGTTTCAGAGGTCGAACCTCTAAATAACTTTTTGGAGGACGAGGTAACAAACTCCCACTTGATATAGAACTCTAGTTCGTGGGTTATACACAATCCAAAAGGTGGGATAATGCTAAATAAAATAAACTAGGGCATCCATATACCCATTACACATCTCCCACTTGCCCTAGATTATACAATGTACATGTCTCATAGGCCTAGAGTCTCGGGATGACCCTCGAACACTATAGTTGAGATAGCCTTCGTAAATGGATCAACAATGTTGTTCTCTGAGGCAATCTTTATGATGGTCACATCTCCCCTTTGCACAATCTCCTGTATCAAGTGATACTTCTTCTCAATATGCTTTTCGCATTTGTGACTGCAAGGTTTTTTAGAGTTGGCTACTGCCCCACATTTGTCACAGTATAAGGTGATGGGCAAGTCCATATTTGGAACCACTTCACAATCACTTAGGAATTTCCTTAGCCAAACTACTTCCTCTGTTGCTTCATGAACAACTACATACTCAGCTTCCATAGTGGAATCTGCAAAGCATCCTTGCTTGATACTACGCCATACTACAGCCCCCCTGTTTAGGGTAAACACTGATCCTGACGTGGATTTCCTAGAATCCTTATCCATATGGAAATCAAAGTTCGTGTATTCTATAAGGATCAAATACTTAGCTCCATACACCAGCTTGTAGTCCCTCATTCTCCTAAGATACTTGAGGATGTTCTGAACCGCTATCTCTTCATTTAACCCTTGACTGGACTGGTACCTACTAACAATTCTCACTACATAACATATGTTTGGCCTAGTACAAAGCATAGCATACATTAAGTTGAGGCATAGGGAATACGTCTCATATCCTCAACTTCTTAAGGTGTCTTAGGACTGTTCTTTAGACAAGTGAACCTTGAGTCTGAAAGGTAACAAACCATTCTTAGAGTTCTGCATCAAATATCGAATCAACATTTTGTTGATATAAGTTACTTGAGACAGAGCTAACATTCTATTGTTGCGATCCCTGATGATTTGAATCCCATATACATACTGCGCCTCTCCTAAATCATTCATTTGGAATTGGGCTGCCAGCCATTCCTTAATGTCAGTAAGGTATCCTACATCATTCCCAATGAGTAGGATATTGTCCATATAAAGTATTATAAAAGCTTCTTTATTGTTGATGATTTTCTTGTAGATACAAGATTCATCAACATTTTGATCAAAACAAAAAGATTTGATCATTGTATCAAATCTAATGTTTTAAGGTTGGGATGACTGTTTCAACCCATAAATGAATCGATTCAGCTTGCAAAAATTTTTCTACTGACCTTGGGCTGAGACATAAAGATATTCTCCTTAGGATTTCCATTCAGAAAAGCAGTCTTGACATTCATTTTCCATATCTTTGATAGAACCGAAAATGTGCTATCTTACTCTACTTAATTCGGGTTTGTTAAGCTACTTAATATGCTTAAATCGATTGTTTTATAGGACTAGAGTGTACAAGCAGTTGAATGACGCGTTTGGGACAAAAAGGCGTTAAGATGGCCAAGATAGAAGCCAAATCGAACAAATGAAGAACGAAGGCCAAGAAATTGAAGTTTTCTTCCCAGCAAGGCCAAGAAATTGAAGTTTTCTTCCCAGCCGAAGCGTCGCAATGTTCGATTTGAGCATTATGCAATGCTATAAGGTAGTAGCTACCCATTCCATGAAAGAACGGAGCAAGATTGCAATGCTACCAACTTGAAGCAGACGATCGAAGAATAGGGTAACATTGCAATGCAATGGCTTGGAGCCGCGCACGAAAGATGGAAAATGTTTCAACATTGTCCCTAGCATTGCAACATATTCTATAAATAACCCATAAATCTAAGCCTAGGTTACACACACTTGAATACACGGTTGCCACTTTATTTCTACTCGGTTTCTGCCTCTCTTTTGACAAGAATTATGAATCTTCTTGCCCTTTGAGTATTGTATTGAATTAGAAGATGATTTATGGCTAAAGGGTAAGAACTTAGCTTGGGTTTCATAGTTTACTTTCATTCCAATTTGTTCTTAAGACTATATTATGTAATTCTATGAGACTTTTTTAAATTTTATGAGAATTTATCTTGAGTTTATTATTCAATGTCTTGTATGGGATAATATGACAGATTAGCTATGCATGTATAATTAATTACTTTGATTGGATCTAATTTGTAATCGTTAGATAGTCGTTACCTAGAAGCAAGAGTTAAGTAAGTTTGTGAAGTTAAATTAGGATTCCATTTAATAAGCATTACTTTCTAACTTAGATAATTCTCGCTCAAATAATTGGTCAGACGATGGAAATCAATTGTTTAGCTTAGCTTTTCCTTAGATCTTAATGCCTGTTGATTGATTGATTAGTTGAGGATTCTCGCTTTTCCTTTAATTTACTTGATTTTATGAACTATCGGTTAGGATTCTAAACGAGTAGGCTAAGTTGTAGTTTGAATTTATCACATATCTTTTGAATAGTCTATGATAGAATTGAAAATGAATGAAATAAGCTAGAACTACCCAAGCTAAGTATTTTGTTCAATTGATAATTTTTCACATTCTTTCACACTGTGAAGTTGATTTTTCATGCAATTGTAATTCGCAATTTTCACAACACCCCCTAGTTACTTCCTACCAGTTTCAATTTTTTAGGAATCCAATTTGGCTCTTCGTGGTTCACCCCGGACTTTCCATTTGTACTATCAGTTAGTATAAGTTTGTTCGGTGTATATAAATATCATTTGTGTAGCATAGGTTTATGGGCGACGCTGAATTCGGCGGCCTACCAATCTCATAGTCATGATATGTGGCTATGGACAAGAGAATTCTTATAGATTTAAGCATAGCAATAGGGGAAAAAGTTTCCTCATAGTCAACCCCTTCCTTTTGGGTTTAACCCTTTGCTACAAGTCTAGCTTTAAAGGTTTATACCTCTCTAGCTACTTCTCTATTTGATTTATAGATCCATTTACACCCTATGGGTTTGACCCTTTCAGGTAAATCTACAAGCTCCCATACTGAACAGAAGTACATGGACTCCATTTCAAGGTCCATGGTTTTAACCCATTGGTCCTTATGTACGTCATTCATTGTTTGTTTATAGGACAATGGATCCTCAAAACCATCATCTGGTATGACAACCTAAGTTTCAGTTAAACCCAAGTAATAGTTGATAACAGGTAGTAATGCACGTTATTATAACGCAAAAATATAAAACAATGTAGGATTGCGATGGTAAAAATATGTAAAATCGTGTCCAGAAGCATTAAGTTGAGAACATTGTGATCGCATGCGCCCATCACATTGAAGCAGCTAATTTACATATTTTGTGCAAGAGAATGCGTTGGCGCAAGGCAGAATTAAAATCAAAGGAATTCATCGTCCGGGTGCATGAGAAGATTGCGACCGCAAATCTCTGCGATCGTATGCGTTCGCGAAGATCTGCTCAAGAAGGTGGCCACATAGAGATGGCGCATCAAGGTGAAATCTTAATAAATCATGATGGGACAGAAAGCTGATGAAGGTCGAATCCGAATTTAGTTGACAAGCCGTTAATGACACACTGTAGCAAGTACACTCAACTTTTCGGTGACAATTAATTGGCTCATCAGACAGAAATTTAATGACATCTCATCAATGCAATGATTTGAGAATAAAGCTTTTCACCCTGAAGCTCTATAAATACCGAAGGCCACCTTCGTTAAAGAACTTCAGCAGTTCAAAATTTTCAAGTTCTTTTTTGCCACATACATAGAGATAATAGATAGCCGTAATCTATAATTTTTATACTTAGAAGGCGGAGGCGAGTGAAGAGAGAAGACGCCAAAAGATCGTTCCTGGCTAGCTCGAGAGAGTGCCAGGAAACGTTGAGAACAGAGAGAGGGCCGACTCTTGTGGAAGCAAGAACATTCTTTTGGGTAGAGTAGAGAAAAACACAGTGTAAAAGCCTTGGGATGCAAGACATTGCTACCAGGCTCACTATCCCTACTTTCCATTGTCATTATGTATTCTGATTTTATTTATAAAATGGAATTTGTATCTCTACATTTGTTCACTCTCTTTACATTACGCATGAGTAGCTCAACTTCCGAATGGGTTGGCTAGTATAACCTGCGATCTTCACTTTATGCGGTTATCTTGTATTATGTATGCGTCATTCGTCCTTTAGAGATGCTCGCGAGGCTAGTCTAAGGATCTTGTAGATGTATGCGTCATTCGTCCTTTAGAGATGCTTGGGATAAAGTCATATTAGAATCTAGGCTCGAAAGAGCCAGATTAAAACTGCATAAGAAAGGGATAGAAACATACGAATAAGTTCTGTTTGCTATTAATGCATCACATGCAACTAGAGATAGGATATGATAGTATGCGATCACCTTGTGTATGTGTGCATCATTCATAATCACATAGACAAGAATAGAGACTTAGGAATAAGTCCTATCGACATCATCGTATACATCGCATGCGTCCTAGAAATAGGAACTATGGCATTTGCATTGGAAGATTATTTGTTGTTGTGTATGTGTAGCATGATCGCATAGCTTGAACGCAATCTTAGGAAGTGCTAGCTAAATCCCTTCTCTACCGGTTCCCCGCATACTCATTGTAACTTTCGCTGTTATCAACTTTTTTCTCAATTCCGCCACATAGGATTTATATTTTGAACAAGCATACCAACCAACTTATTGTTTTGATTGTTACCGCAAGGGAATCAAAATTTACCATCACATATTATCTCCATAGTCCCTGTGTTCGACCCTGGCTTACAAGGCAACCTAGTAGGATTTATACTTGGATTTTGCTAGGAAAACTTACATGTACAATGGATACACCACCATCGCAATATACACTATTATTTCATAATATTCACAATGCATCAACAGTCAGATTGGATCACAACCCTCCCACTGTGTCGAGGCACTCTCAAGGATTGAGAAGGAAAAGACTAACCTTGTAACATCCCAAGTTTTTCTTAATTTAAATTAAACATTTGTATATTAATTGAGGATATTTTTTTTGTTAATTTTGAAATTCAGTTTGTTTAAAGGAAATTTGAGGTTTTATGTTGAATTGATTTGATTTTTAGGATTATGTCGAAAATTCAATTTAAATTGGGGAATTTTACTTAATTTGGATTTTTGGAATTTCAAGAGAAGAAGGAAAAAGTTTTAAAAATATATATATTCGTATATTTTTTGGTGTTTTGAAGGAAATGATAAAAATAAAAAGGGAATACAATATAATGGAATAAAATAAAATAAATTTTTATTATATTTCTTTTATTAAAATATTTTTCTATTTCTTTTTATTTTCAAAATATCTACCCCCTTTGTTCCACACACACACGACACCGCCTCCTAAATCTTCATATTTTTCGTCCAACCCCTAGCCACCGCATGCCCTCGACATCATTCATGCCACCATACCCAAGCTGTCGCTCCCTCGCCGTTCTTTGCTTTCGCATCCATGAGTCGCTGCCAGTCGACTAGCCGCTCTGTTCGTGAGTTCTAGTCGCGCCATCGAGGATTTTGCCCAACTACACTCGTGGGTTCTTGTCCGCGTCATTCGTGGGTTCATTTGCGTCACCCCTTGCCCAAGCCACCACGTCCACATCACCAATCCAGCCGCGAAGCACACATGTTTTCCTTGCTGTACCTGTACGTCTCACGTAGGAGCTGCTACCGCCATCGACCACTTCTCAGATCTACCGACGCTCATCAGTTTTTGCTAGCCGGTCACTGTTTCGTGCGTTTTCGTCGGACTTTTGGATTTGGGGTAAGGTCCATTTTGTTTGGTTGAGTTCCTTAAAGGATTTTGGGATGCCCAATAAGCTTTGATTTTTATTTGTCCATATTCTTCGCGGTTTAATATTAGGACGAGATTTAAAAGGAAGGGCCTGCTGTTCATTCGGTTCGAGACAAGAGCGGGCAAGGAATTGGTAAGGATTATGGTTCTTGTTGTTGGTTTCTGGGCACCCACTAATTATTAAATTAAATGTTGACTTAACTCTTGTATCTTGAAGGTCCCAAGTCGTCGTCCATTGGGATTTAAAATCTGTTAAGAGGAGATTTTGGAGTTGAAATCTTGTGATTGTTTGTTGATCAAGTTTCGTTTAGTTAAGTTAATTGCTGATCGTTGGATTAAATTTTGTACGTTTGGGTCTTGGTTCCAAAGATTGAAATTTAGTATTATGTTCTATATTAGGCGAATTAAATTCAAGATTTACTTTGTTGGAGACTATTTGCTTGGATTAATATCCAAATTTAACTTCGAGGTAAGTAATCTTATTACTGGAACTGCCCATGGGCCAAACACTAGATATATGATAGCATAATAGATGAATATCAAAATAGAACGATAACATGATAGATGGATAGTATAGTATGACCGATATATGTTCTTGTATGGATTCTGAAAGATTTATTTGTGCACGTAGATACTTGCATGCTAGTAAAAAGATGATACTTGATTCACTGAGGTTGTATTTGATATGAGGATATTGAGGAGTATATGCATGTTGTATAGCCATGATGTTGAGGTGTATATGTATGTTATAAAACCATATTGTAATAATTGTGATGTTGAGACTGTGATAGTGTCTTTACTAATTAGTTAGATGCCCACTAGGTATTGTGTTTCCTTCAGGATTCATCAGATTGTGTTTCCTTCGGGATTCACCAGATTGTGTTTCCTTTGAGATTCACCAGATATTGTGTTTCCTTCAAGATTCACCAGATTATGTTTCCTTCGGGATTCACCTGATTGTGTTTCCTTCGAGATTCACTAGATATTGTGTTTCCTTCGGGATTCACTAGATATTGTGTTTCCTTTGGGATTCACCAGAGGTAGTGGGCATACTTAACTACAGTAGGATAGAAACCAGCTTTGCATGTATGTATGTGTCCCATGAGGACTAGAGCAATTTTTATGTTCCACCAGAGGTAGGTATCTAGAGGACATAGATGCCTAGCCCGACCCCAGTAGTAGGGTTACTTACTGAGTATTTTATACTCACCCTTTCTCATGTTTATGTTTCAGGTAAGGGCAAGGACGCACTGGCAAATGACAAGAGGAATCCCTGAACGAGTCACTAGGGACCAGTATTATGCTTCCGCTCATGCTATTTAAATTTCTTTCCATGTTTTTCAACTTTTAATTTGATGTTTGAAACTTACTATTAAGATTTGTTTTTAGATCTATTTATTATCATTTATGATTTATGGGTACCCTATCATCTTTTTTTAATATCTAAATTTAATGAAGGTCTTTTGAGTTCAACTTATTTATTTCACTATAAAAAGATGTCGTTTTAAGTTCTATGCCTACATGTGTTTAGTAACGGCCTAACTTGAGTCCTAGGGGGTCGGGTCGTTATAGACCTGAAGTGTTGGCTTCTTCATTAACTCTTGATGAAGGACCAACTTCATCAACAATCCTTGTTGATTCTTTAATGGCTTCACTTAATACTACTTTACTACGTGGTTTATGATTTGTCATGTGATCTTCCTCTGAAAATGTAGCGTTTGTCGATACAAATGTTTTATTTTCTTGAGGGTCATAGAACAGACCATCTCTTGTCTTCTAAGGGTAATAAAAAAATTAACACAATCTTGATCAAGGTTCCAACTTCTTAGGATTTGTCACTAACATATGTGCAGGACAACCCCTGATTCTAAAGTAATGTAAACTCAGCTTGCGTCTCCTCCATAACTCGATAGGTGTTTCAGAAACACTCTTCGAGGGAACATTGTTAAAAATGTGAACTGTAGTTTCTACTGCATACCCCTAAAACGAGTTAGGCAATTGAGCATAGCTCATCATAGAACGAACCATATCTAATAAGGTTCTATTTCCCGTTTCTGATACACCGTTCTGCTGAGGTAAACCAGGTACTGAGAGTTGGGATTGAATTCAATGTTCTATCAAATAGTCATGAAATTTTAATTCCATGTACTCTCCACCCCGATCAGATTGAAATATTTTAATCATTTTACTTAATAGGTTTTCACTTTCAACCTTATACTCTTTGAACTTTTCAAAAGCTTCAGAATTATGTCCCATTAGGTATAAGTAACCATATCTCAAATAATCATCTACAAGAGAGATGAACTATTTGTACCTTTCTTTAGCCTTTACATTCATCAGACCACAAAAATGTGAATGTATGAGCTGTAAGGGCTCTTTGGCTCTATAACTTTTTCCACTAAAAGGTCTTTTAGTCACTTTTTCTTCAAGAAAAGATTCACATGGAGGTAATGGATCATCTTTTAACACGCTTAGAAGTCCATTCTTTACCAATCTTCCAATCATATCGAGGTTTATGTGGCCTAATATCAAATGTCAAAGGTATGTATCATTGCTACTTCGAGAAATTCTTCGTCTTTTCGTTTGAGTATTAACAGTTTTAAACATATCATGATTAAAAGTGCTTTTGATTCAGTTGTTCTTAACACATATAAGTTGTCTTCTTGTTTAGCTGAACAAATAATCACACAATTTTTCATAATGAACGCTTCATTTGAATAAAAAGAAATTGAGTATAATTATTCAATTAAACAAGAAATAGAAACAAGATTCCCCTTCATTTTGGGAACAATGTATAAGTTTTCTAAAAACAAAACACTATTTCTAAAAAATAACATAGCAGTTCCCACTACACGAGCTGAAATGGCATCTCTCGTTCCAACCTTGAACGCTCTTTCACCCTCTTCTAGCTGTTGGAAGGAACTAATTCCCTGTAAAGAAGAATAGATGTGATTAGTGGCTCCTGAATCAAGTGTCCAGGCATCATGGTCATTTTCCACTAAACAAGTTTCCAGGACTAATAAATCATATTTACCTTCCTTTTCTTTCTTCTTCTCAGCAAGGTACTTTGGGCAATTGCATTTCAATAACCATCCACATTACAATGGAAGCAATTTCCCTTGTCAACCCTAGTTATTCCCTTACCTTTGCTAGTAGCTGGAGCCTTCTCATTCCCTCACTTCTTTTTCCTTCCTTCACTTCTTTTTGTAGATCCTTTTAGTACTAGAAGTTTAAGGGACAAACTTAGTTCCAAAGGATGAACCCTTATGGCTTTTTGGAATGGACAACATTTTCCTCTCCTTCTTCTGGTCCCTTACCTTTCATGAGGGACTAAAAAGTCCGTAACTCCTTCATAAGGATAGTCTGATTGTACTGTATTTTGTTCATTATTGCATTGCTGCGAAAATTGAAGAAAACTCTTTGGAAGAGATTCCAAAATAAAGGACACTTGACTCTACTCATCTATGACTGCACCGTTCACTTTACGACATTGAAATGGACCATTAGGTCGAGAACATGTTCTCTGACTAATTGGCTTTCTTTCACGTGCACATTGTAAATGTACTTGAGGGCCTCATGCCAGATCTAAGCGGACGGTTGTTCAAATATCTTCTGAATGGACTCCATGATCTGACATGTAGCCATCATGGTTTCATATTTCTTGGTAAGAACGTCAGACAGACTTGCCAAGATGTAGACTCGGGCCTTGTCATTGGCCTTTGTCCAACGGTCATAAGCATCCTTCAAGACTTGAGACGCATTTCAAGCGGGGATTGGAGAATATTCCTCCATCAAGGAAAACTGTAGATCATTAACAACCAAAATTATATTCAGGTTAGATTTCCACGTCGTATAGTTTTCACTGGTTAATTTCTCATTTTTAAGCAAAGATATGATTTTGGAAAACATTCTGAAATATATAACAACGAATTGACCTTATTAGTTATCTTTGTCATAACCTATTACTTAATTATCCAATCAATTTAGTAAAAACATATGTAATCATGGAATCCTAATTAAACTATTGATTTTAGTTTTTGCAATGATACTTAAAAGGTTTAGAGCAACAACCACTGAAAGGTGATTAGCTATTCCTTCCATGAATTGGGACAATCTCAGTAAATCACTAATACCAGAATAAATATTATTCCTATATTTCTTAGCTACCGTTGTTTCGGTCAAGAATTCATTAACTAACTTAATTCATCTTGCAAGTGTGACCCTCCCGTTTCCAGATCCTAGAGGTACGCTTCAATAGGCTACCAAAGGGAAAAGACAACCGTTGAAGATTAACCTAAGAAACCCTATCCATTGCTAGAGTTTTTATTGTTCCAATCCCTATGATGAGGCCCTCCAAAGGATGGTCACTCTAGGACGACACGTAGGCAGACCATAGGAATCTCGCGGTGCAACCTAATAGAGGAGACCGTAGGATACGTTAACACGCGTCCCTCTCCCACTTACTATGAACACTTTCCCCATTCACCTTGTTATTGACCCATTCAAACACTTTTTGAAGGGAGGTTATGCCCATAGTGACATGAAGCCGAGCATGGATCTCATACTGTGAACCATGGGGACGTGAGAGCTAAATTTTGATATATCATATATATCACTATCCTCCCACTAAAGTATTCTAATATTTTTATTAGGATTTTATTATACTTGTTAAAACTCGGCTAATGAATTTATCTAATTCATTTAAATTTGCTCAATATAACATTTATATTGAATAATTTAACAATACTATATTTCATTTATTAATCTCTGTTAATAAAATCAATCATTTATTCCATGCTTATAAAATATTTTCCCAATTCACCTTCCTAGTCGGTTCCAAGGTGGAAGTGTTCCATTTCCATCAGCTTAAATAGCCTCTCCTAGATAGAACCTTCCTTAGACAAAGGTCCCTTATGGGCAATTATTTTATAAATTTAATCTTTCATTGAAATTCATTTTAATCCTATTAAAAAAATTAAAAAGATTAACCTATTCCTAATCTCATTAGAAATAACATAAGTCAATTTTAAACAATTTAAAAAAATTTGGATCTATTTTTTCTTGCAATCTAGATTATAGATTTTAATCTATTTCATTAATACTATAACTCCTTATAAATTAATGAATTACTAAATCTATAGAAACTTCATCATTCCACTATTTATTAAAACAATTTTAATATGATACACGGACATGCTTAGGTTAATCATCCATCACTAACATAACACTTACATTATGATGTATGAGCATAGTAATTCAATCATGAATCTATAAAATATAACTCTAAGGTAGGTATTTTTGAATCTATATGACTAATATGTATTCAAAAAATAATTTAAAACATACATCCAACGCATAATTATATTAAACAGCAAAAATTGGATCAATTTTGACACTCTAATACAAAATTAATTGATTAAATTAATATAACTATTGTATTAATTTAATATATAGATAAATTAATTAAAAATACAATAACAAACTAGGTTAAATTGAAGTTGCAGCCGAATACTGAACCGAAAACAACCAATTTTGCAAACCAACATTCAAACATTCATAATGTAGAATATGAAAAATACACACCTCTAAACGATTTTGTATCGAAAAATATGAAGAACGAAGGTGCAAGGAACTTGGCTCTGATACCAATTGAAAGGGGATTAAATCTTGTAGCAGAAGAATTTTGTTAAAACACCTTGCATCCCGCAAATCGATTTTACATTAAACAAAATCATTATACAAAACAGAATATATAAACATGAAAGTTAGCATGCATTAAGGAAAAGATTAGAATGATTCTTACCTTTGTAGATTCCCAAGTGCCACGAACAATCTTCTCCTAGTTCCAATGAATGGATCTCCAACGATCTTGATCACGAACAATTTCTTGAACACTCTCGAACACTACCACAAGAGTAACCTCGTTATTCTCTAGGAATCCAATGGAGGGATAGATGCTATCTAACTATTAGAAGAAGGAGGGGAGAAAAGGGTTTTAGAGAGTAGAGAGGATTTTCTTTATGACTTAGTTAAAATTCTGCATAATAACACTATGGTGTTTTGTATTGTGTTCTGTGTGTGTTCCCGAAGGGCTCTAGGGAGGCCTTTACATAAAGAAGGGCCAAGCCCTTTTTCTAATATCTTCATTTTCTACAATTAATTAAATAACAATTATTTAATTAATTAGAGCATTTAATTAAGTAACACTTATTTAATTAATTAGCTCTATTAAATAACACTTATTTGATTTTAATTTAAACAATAATTAAATAACTATTTAAACATTAATCCTAATTTAATGTATATATTTAATTATAATATATATCTCATGTATATGTGCAAAATCTCTTTATTAATTATTTCCTTTTGAATCTAATTCACTTGAATTAATTAATTTGAATCTTATTCAAATATAACTTTTCAATTTAATTATAGATCATATCCACAATTAATTATATATTAATCACATTAATGTATAGTTTTCTTAAATTAATTTGAAAAATTCAAATTATCCCTCTTAAGTATCCTCTAATGAGCTAACGAGGGAACCTGGTGGACTTATAGATCAGAAGGTCCAACAATATGAGATTAATTGGCTAAACTCATTAACCAAATTAATCAATTTTCATTAACTGTGGGTACACTCCACTAAATACCTACAATTGCCACTCTTCTCACTACAGATATATTTTGTATCTATGGATATAGACCAATACCAGCAAGTTAATCCTTCACGAGTGTTCGTAACTCCAACTAGGTAAAATTATCATTTTACCCTTGGGTCATCTCTAACTCCTTAAGTTCCAGTGCTCTTCTAATGAACAGCCTGTTTATGGTCCAACCAATAACTAGAAACCCTTCTCGGGCCGAGAGCGTAAAGCCCTTTGTTCAAGTCCCAGAGACATCACTTAAGGGAACACTCATCTACTTACCCATAAGGTGGGAAGGGGTGAATTTCATCTTGTATTATTATGTTCCTAGCTCACCACTCGGTCTTGTCCCTAAAATGGTAGGCATATTGGGTCAACGAATTTGCCACCCCCATCCATGCAAATAAAAGGACAATCCCTCGTGAACAGGAGTTCATAATATTTTAGGATTAAAACTAAGTCGTCTATGTCATCATATTGAAATAAAAACTTAACTAGTCAATGGTGTTACTTGTAGTGGTTATTATTTCACGGTCCAGTCTTATGCAAACTCATTACAAAGGATACCCTACTCACATATCACCTATACGAACGCGTTAGATCATTAGTTTTTATCAAATATATAGTCGGTCGTATCCATAGTATTATTAGGATAAGGTATCCAGCCTTATCCCTATACTAACCCTTTAGGTTTTATCTTGAACGTTAATCCCTATATGTTGCCATATACAGTTCAAGACTCAAAAAACAACCTTAGATGTTAGTTTATTAGATTTAAGGTTATTAAGAAAAAATAGAAAACAAAACAAACAATAACATTTACTTATTTAACATCCATGACACTTTATTGATGATGGTCACAATTAATAATATTTACTATCTACGAGTTTTAGAGCATAAAACCCAACAGCCTCAAGGCCGAATATGAAAATTTACTACAAATTCATGAGATAGACCGTGAGATGTGTTGACACATGTCCTACTTCCACTTACTATAAACACACTCTCCATTCACCTTGGTATTGACCTATACAAACACCACCCATAGGGGGACACAAGCAAAGGTGCCTTGAGGTCGAGTATAAGTCTCACGGTGTGAACTATGAGGGAGAAACGCGATACAATATCATATACCTTATTTTCCTCCCATTGAATGTTTTACCTAGGATTAATTAACTTAGAAAAATACGGTTACTTATTTTTACTAAGTCATTGTTTAATTTTTCCCAATAGTAACACTTACTTTGGATAGTAAACAATTTTGATTAATGTTTATTAAACATTTTAATAAACTTTAATAAAAAATTGCATGCTTGTAGAAAATCTATCTAATTCATCTTCCAAGTCATCTCCAAGGTAGGGGTGTTTCGTTTATGTCAGCTTAAATACCCCAGTCTAAACAAAACTAGCCTTAAACAAAGGTCCCTTATGGATACATTTGCTATAATTTTAATCTTTTAATAAACCCAATTTAATCCTATTAAACTGATTAAAAAGATAATGTAGCAGTGTAATCTTATAATTGATAAACGATAATGTATTGTATAAAAAACTTCTAACTGAAATAGCTCAGTTATGATTGGTAATAGAAAAAGAAAAAAAAAATCCTAGATAGTAAAATTCCTAATATCTGCAGTTGTCACACTCCCTTTCGAGTGAGCGTGGTAAGCTCGGGAGGAGGTGTGACAGAGGAAGTTATAACTCCCCTTTAATTAATATCAAACATAATTTAATAGAATATTTAATATATATATATATATATATATATATATATATATATATGATAACCACCTTATCATATAGTATATATTAAACTATATGTTATATCAAATTTAACAAATAATCTATAGTTTTTATATTGTATCAAATACAATATAACCTATAGTTTAAATTTTATTAATCATTTATGATATTTAATATAAATCAAATTTATATTAAATTTAATTATATGATTCTAATCATACAATTTATATTTGAATCATATGCAACTTTTTATTTCCTCTCAAAATCAACTTTATTTTATAATGTACCAAATACGTTATACTAATTATATCATATATAATTAAATTAAATTAATTATAATTCTCTCAATTAATTTGAACAATTAAAATTAATTCAAAATTAAATTAATTATCAATTATCCCAATTGAACAATAGAGGGGATCTTAGGAACCTATAGATTGAAGCTCTAATGGTACTTGTATAATTAATTAAACTCTTTTAATTAAATTACCCAACTTCCATTAATTGTTAGTCACTCCACTAAAGATTGACAGTTGCACTCTTCGCACTACAGATATATTTTCATGTCCATTGGATATAACCAGTCAACAGTGCGATGACCCTTCACAAATTGCTCATAAATATAGTTAGACCAAAATTACCGGTTTACCCTTGTAGTTACATCTAACTCCTTAAGTACCACTGATCCCTCTCATGAAGAATAAGTCATAGTTCAACTATGACCATACCTCTCTCAGGCCAAGACGCAAAATCAATAAGTCATTGTTCAAGATGGAGAATCAGGCCTTAAGGGAGCAATTTATCTACTTACCCCAACATTGGGGAAGGACTGAATTTCATCTTGTGTAGCTATGTTCCCAACTTTCCAATCAGATGAATCCCCAAAATGGTAGACATATTGAATCAGCGAATTGGCCACTCTCACCTTTGCACATCAAAGGGCCACCTTCAAAGGTAGGAGTTCACAACTCACTCAGGATTCGGGTCATGTCAACTATGGTCATCTTAGTGAAATGTAAGTCTTTATTATTAACGGTGTTATATAATAAGACTATTCATTTCGTGGTCCGGTCTTATACAAACTCTTTTGTATAGAACACCCCCGCTCACATGTCTCTACATAAATAATCAGGATCAAATCATTTCTAGAACTTTACAATAATTGTAACATCTACAAAGAGGACCGTATTCGTAGTGTCACAAGGATAAGGTACCTAACCTTATCCATCTACTACGAGCCGTTCAGGTTATCACATAAACACAATCCACCAGTATGTCTTTACATACATTTTTAAGCTACAGAAGATAACCTTGGATGTTTATTTATTGGTTTTGTGTGTTAATGCTACTAAATGTCAAATAAAATATCTTAGATTTTATTAAATAAATAAACTTTTTGTACAATACAATTACAAACTACAGGACCTATGAGATTTAGGGCATCACCATAATAGAACCAACGTTGAAGTTTTAGCAGTTTCATTAGAAGCTCATTTAACACGATTTTACGAAGCAGTTTATGCTCCTTGATGTGATCCTCTTCCAAAAATGTAGCATTTGTCGACACAAATACTTTATTTTCTTTAGGATGAAAGAAGTAACCACGTCTCATCGCCTTGAGATGATCTACAAATAGGCATAATTTTAAACGTGATTCCAATTTCTTTAGATTTATCTCAGGCACGTGTATTGGACAACCCCAAATTCTAAAGTGTCGTAAACTACCTTTATGACCTCTCCATAATTCCGAAGGAGCTTCGAAAACACTTTGGACGAAATATTGTTTAAAATATAAGTTGTAGTCATTATTGGATAACTCTAAAATGAATTAGGTATTTGAGCACTCCAAAATGAATCAGGTAATTTTTTATAACTCATCATAAACCGAACAATATTCACACACAGATCTATTTCTCCTTTCCGATGCACCATTTTGCTGAGGTGTACTAGGTGCTGAAAGTTGAGATGCAATTCCATGTTCTATCATATAGTTTTGGAATCTTAAACCCATATACTCCCCACCTCGATCTGATCGAAGTGATTTAATAGTTTTACCTAAAGAATTCTCACCTTTGTCCTTATATTTCTTGAACTTTTTAAGAGCTTCAAACTTGTGTTGAATTAGATAAAGATACCCATATCTTGAATAATCATCTATGAAAGAAATGAAGTATTCAATCCCTCATCTTGCCTTAACATTCATACAACCATAGAGATTCGATTCATTTTTCCTTCAAGACATAACTCACATATAGGTAAAGAGTTTTCTTCTAACTCACTTAGAAGTCTACTCTTGATCAATCCTCTAATCCTATATAGATTTATGTGATCTAACCTTAGATGGAAAAAATGGGCATTTTCTTTAGGAGAAATCTTTTATCTTTTATGTTGAGTTGATGCAGTTATGAACATTTCAATATTTAGAAGTGCTTTAGATGCTAATTTCCTTAGCACATATAAATTACTCCCTAAGTTTGCATAATAAATTTGAACACCATTTTTATAAATAAACGATTTATTTATATCAAAAGATGTAGAATAAGATTGTTCCCAAAAAAACTTTACAGAAATTAGGTTCCTTTTCAAACCAGGAACCACATAAACATTCTTTAACAAAAGAAAGATTTTCTTGAAGAGTAATTTCATGCCTCCCACTACACTGTTGAGACGACCTACCCTGTTCCAACACACGTGATCTTTTCATCAGTCCCGAGCTATTGCCAGGAATGAATTCCTTGAAATGAAGGGGAACGTGATTAGTGGTTTATGAATCAATTATCCAGGTCAAATCCTTGGGGCAGTTCCGTTTCTGGTGCCTCTTCTAGTTGTAATGGGAATAGTTTCCTTTGGCAACCTTGGCCTTCTTGCCTTTCTGAACTGTAGGAAGGTTAGCTTTATTCCTCGGACCTCCCTTCTTCTTCTCCATTTTTTTGGTGGCAAAAGAAGAAGTCCAAACTTTGTCCCAAAGCCCAAACCCTTATAGTATGTTTTAGAGGAAGTGGCAATATTTTCCTCTCCTTTTTGTCCCTTGACTTTCATTAAGGACTTGAAAGTCTGTAGCTCATTAAGGAGAATGGTAAGGTATAGTCTAGCTTGTTCATAATAACATTAGTACAAAACTGAAGGAAACTCTCTAGCCGAGATTCCAGAATAAAGTTAACTTGACTGACCTCATCAATGAAGATCCCGTTCATTTCTGTCACGTTGAATTAGACCATCATATTAAGAATGTGTTCTCACACTAAGGTCCCCTCATTCATACCAACATTAAAAATGAACTCAAATCATCATGCTTGATCTATGAGTACGGCTGTCCAAACATCTGTTGTAATGAATCCATAATATCGCATGTAGTGACCATGGATTCCTGTTTATTTGCCAAGACTTTAGTTAGGCATGCAAGAATGTATGCTTTGGCCTTTTCATTTTCCCTTTCCCACCTTTCATATGCATCATGAAGATTTCAAGATGCATTAGTAGGAAGGGCCCGTGACATTCCTCCAGCAAGATAAATCTTAGGTCGCCAATAATGAGTATAGTATTAATCATCTTTTTCCAAGTAGTGTAGTTATCACCAGTTAGTTTATTGACATATAGATGGTTAATTGTAGTGCTAGTCATTAGGAAGTTTGTTGAAATCAAAAAAATTATTTATATTAGATATATCTACAACGTATTAAATCCAATTAAGTTTAGAAAAATTTTAATAGACCCTATGTGACATCTAATTTTGCAATGATGCTTTAGTGAATTAGGATAAAAGCCATCGAATGGTGGTCCGTTGACTCTTCACTAAATTAAGACACTCTCAACCAAGTATTACACCATAATAACTCTTATTCTTATGATAATTAGTCACCATTTTTTAGCTAAGAAATTATTAACTTGCTTAAAAATTTCTTGTAAGTGTGACCTTTCATTTTAGACCCTTGAGTTCTATCCCAATGAGCCAACCAAAGGAAAAAAACTTATTGGAGTAAAAACTAAAGCGATCTTATCTATTTCTGGAGTTTGAGATCAATTTGATGAAAACACCTTCCGAAGGGAGATATAAGGAAAAGGTGCTACGAGGCCGAGCATGAAATCTCACTACAAACCAGTGAAAGTGACCAAGGCATGTATTGACACATGTCCCTTTCCTACTTACTATAAATACTTTCTTCATTCACCTTCCAAATGGGGACACAAGAGAAGATTACCACGAGGCCGAGCATATATCTCACCGTGTAAATTTTTAGGGAGAATATTAAAACAAATCGACATATCATATATATCTATTTCCTCCCACTAATTGTTTTGTACCTGGAATTTGTTACTTAGGTAAATCCGACTAATAATTTATCTAAGTCCATTTTTTAGATTAGCCCAATATAACTTTTATATTTCGGTAGTTTAACAATGTATGATTACAATTTGTTAAACACTTTAATAAATGTAATCATGTTGTTCGGGCTAAAATATAGGTTGTAAATTCTATCTTACCCAAAGCAAATGAAATTTATAATACTCTAACTACAACTAAAATTAGGACATAGCGATAGTGGAGTAAGAGGTTGATCGCAAGAGAACCTCTATGGCCTAAAATAGACTAATTGAATTCCAAAATGCAAAAGATGAAACGGGGGAGTTGTTTGTTTTAAAAGAACTAGAAACTAACTAAATGAAAAGCAAGATTTATATAGGAAATTTAGCAATGAGAGAAATAAGAGAGATTATAAGACAAGATTCAATGGGAAATGAAATCTTGGGGATTTTATGTAAACTAGGTAATTCTATCATTGACTTAACAAAGAATCATACAATTAGATTATTCAATAGTTCATTAACAATAAGTCCCTAATGCCCTAATTAGCTAATTTAACAATTAGCCCTAATCTAGGTCTTAATTGCTTCCTAAAGACAATTCACAATTAATCCCTAAATTGCATTAAACTCATGGGTTTTGTTAACTATGCCAAATCTTAAATCAAAAGACTGAAAATTCAAGATTGATTGTATGAATGTTCTGAATTAATAGGTTCTTTAAAGAAAAGAGGAAAAGAAGTCCACATTTTCTATCAAGATTATTAATTCTTGCACCCTAATTACAAATTTATTATAAAACTATGTAATTTTCACGCACAAAAATTGATTAATCTTGACTTGTCCATTCATTCTTAATCTATTTTAGTCAAAATCTCATCAAGAACATTCAAGAGAAAGTAACTACATGAAAGAAATTCAAAGAAAAGTCTCAAGAAAGTGTCAATCTACATAATTTCCCAAGAAAACGAATTACCTACTCATGTATGGTGAAATTCTTCAAGAAGTTCATTGATAGTGGTATAATTGGTCTAAGAATTGAATACAAATTGAAAGAATCTCTCCAAAATTTACAGCAATAACTCTGTAATTTTGAATTCTCTGTCTAAAAATTGAAGCTCTCTCCTCCTTCAAGTTTGAATCGAAGCCTTTTTTGTTCTGAAGAAGATCATAGCATTGTAGTGCTGCCCTGTAGAAGTCCAACACTGCGTTGTGCAGGCGTGCGCACATTTTTATTTTTTCGTCAATTTTCAGAGCGTTGCGATGCTGCCCTGTTTTACAGAAAATTGGTGCATTCTGTCCTTTTGCATCGAGCTAGTGTCAGACTTAGTGTGGTAGGGAGTTTTGCGACACTACGAGCATTGCTGAAGTTTGTTGACTTGTTCCTTTTGAGGGGCAAAGTGGTAATTTGTCTTGGCTCTTCTTCTAAAGTGATTTTTGGTGTTGCTTGGCTCGATTTAGTCCAAATTCTTCGAGATAACTCCATTTGTGTCGAGATTGAAATTTACCTATCAAAATAAACATTTTAAGCAAATAATTTAAGTAAAATTGAGGGATTTACCACTAATAAGATAGCTCTTTACAAGACCTATAAAAATACCCCCAACTTAACTCTTTGTCATACTGAACAAGTCAAAAATAGAACTATGCTTACATTCAAACAAAAATGGTTTGTTTATTGTTTAATCAAAGTTTCATTCATTTATTCAAAATTGATTATAGAAGTTGGCACATTTTCATCCTCACATTCAAATGGATTATACATTTAAGTGCTTTACAGAATGAATTGATTCTCATCTCTTTTCTCAACAATCAAGGAAGTAAGAAAATTGGAGAGTTTATAATATTTAAATATTGATTTAAATATTAATCACATGAATAAGATTCATGTTTAAAATCAAGCGTGTGATTAATTTAATATTTGATAGTAAATTATTATTTAATTAATCAAATATGTTTAATTAATTAAAACTAAATTAATTTTCAAACTTAATTCAATTTGAGAAATTCAATTATGAAATTTTGATTTAAATTAATTTTAAATTAATTGAAATTAACTTTTAAATTGTATTTGAAAATAGGAATTTTCCACTTAGTGGAAAAATCCAATGTTTCACCAGCTAGTAGGTGGAACTCTACAATCCACACATCTATCCTACTCAATCTTCAAGTTGGAGGTGTCTTTGATTGAATTCAATCATGTCTGCATGTCGTTAAAGAATAAAAACACTCAAATTTGGTAAAATTGAAGGTTTTTTAGTTGCTAGAAAATTGGTTCTTGCTGAGTTCTTCATCCTTACCACAAAACCCTCTACATTCCTTCACAATTTCAATTCAACTGTGAGTTCCACCACTCAAATTCAAGGCTGAGAATAGTAGAGAAGATCTCTTGGTGGTCCGCGATTTCAATGGAAGAAGATTGCAACTCAAATACATGTTTGAAGGGGATCTTCAAAGGTATGTGTTGAAACCTTCTTAATATCCTATAAACATGCTTATTTTGATGTCAAATTTAAGGAATTAGAATGCTTAATGATCCTATTTTCTCCACTGTATGTTTCTAACAATAACTCCATTTGTGTCGAGATTGCAATTTACCTATTAAAATAGATATTTTAAACAAATAATTCAAGTAAAATTGAGGGAATTAGCACTAATAAGATAGCTCTTTACAAGACCCATCACATGTATTGCATGCTTATAAAATATTTGTCCAATTGACCTTCTAGGTCAGTTCCCAAGTAGAGATGTTTCGTTTTCGTCAACTTAAATACCTGAATCCTAGATAGAATCTTCCTTAGACAAAAGCCCCTTATAGGAAAATATTTTATAACTTTAATCTTTTATTGCATTCATTTTAATCCTATTAAAACAAATTTAAAAGATTAACATATTTCTAATCATATTAGAAATATTTTAATATAAGTCTATGTGAACTAATTTTAAACCATTTAAAATTAATTAAAACTTATGTTTGTATGCAACTCTTGATTATAGATTTCAGTCTATTTCGTTAAACTTATAACTTGTATAGATTAATGAATTACTAAGACCTATAACATGCATTTAATGACATTAATTAAATATAACAATTATCTTTACTAAGTAATTTAATATGCTCAATCACTAATGAAAAACATGCATATATCATCATACAATATAACCTTCATATTTTAGTATGATGCATGGATATGCATTATAAAACATTCAACTATATAATATAACATTTATATTAAATAAGATGTATGTGCATACTTATATGATCATGCAACTATTTAACATAACACTTATATTAAATATGATGCATTATCAATGTTTATCCTAAGGTGGGATTCTAAAACTATATGGCATACACTATGCATATAATATTTAACCATACATCAAATACATAAATTAAATAAACAAAATAGACTTAATTTTGGCATCTCTAAAAATGACTTAAATCAATATAATTAGATCAGATTATTTTAATTAATTAAAATAAGAAAATACATAAATATAAATTAAATAAAAAAACTGAAGCAAACTATTTCCACAAGGAATCCAACCCACGATCTGCCAGTCACCTGCGCATGCTCGCCTCAATCGGAGTGTAGCGACGCTCTGGGGAGTGTAGCTATGCTGGCTTTTTGTTGTCGTAACATAACGATATGCTGCCTTCAGCGTTGCTACGCTGGGCATCAACGTCGCAAAGCTGTCGCCTAGTGTTGCAACGCTGGGCCTTCTTTGTCGTAGCATAAAGTACAGTGTCACAACGCAATGCCTTATGCTCCAACACAGAATGTTTTGCTCTGCTTCATTCTTCATCTAAATTCCTTTGTTTTTTTGTCTCCTTCCTCAGTAACTTTTGCCAAAACAAGGACACGAACATACAGACTCGATAGCAAAATTAAGATGCTCCAAACAACGGACCCTTACACATTTTGATTGCATAAAAATAGTAAATCTATGGTGCTAAAAACCGTAAACATCTATTTTGTAAACCAACATTCAAAATATAGAACAAACCCACCTTTTCTCTGATTTTTGTTTCAAAAGAGAAAACTAAATGCACGATTTGGCTCTGATACCAATTGAAGTAATTGAATTCCTT
The DNA here is from genome assembly GCF_027475165.1 of Benincasa hispida. Lineage (NCBI taxonomy): Eukaryota > Viridiplantae > Streptophyta > Magnoliopsida > Cucurbitales > Cucurbitaceae > Benincasa > Benincasa hispida. Next base: position 26,579,248 of record NC_143482.1, on the reverse strand, counting down.
GCGGAAGCATGTGAACATCGTGCAAGTGACATCCAATTTTGTAAAAAACAAAATTACAGAGAAGAACATACATATATGAACTACAAATAAACAATTTAAAAGCTATAAGCATGTAAATTCTATAGAGAGAAAGAGGAAAGAAGAATGTACCCTTGTAGAACACTTCTTCAAGAATTTCCCTCTTCTCGAATTCACGATCTCTTCTCTGCACGAACATAGGAACACTTCAAAAACACGAACTCCAAAAGCCAAAACTACAGGATACCACCACACAGTGACTTCGCTACTCTCCGGTAAGGAATGAAGTTCTGAGACTTCTTTAGAGATTTTGGAAAGAGAAAGATAAATTGCAAAGAGGTTTTGAATTTTGTGAGAGATTTTTTTATCAAAATCACATTCAACTTGAACTCTCTATATTGTGAAGAGGAAGAGAGATAGGGAGGAAGTTACATTAACTCCCACCCATGTGAATGAATAACTCCCCTGTAATGGGGAGTTATAAAATGATATTATATTATCATATAATATAATATATATTATGATTAATTAACTAACCTAATTAATCAAAAATACATTTTAATTACATTAAACACAAATATCTCTTTTAATATTTAGTTTTAATGTGAATTCTATTGACATTAAATTTTAATTAGTATTTATGTGAATGTCATTCATATAAATATCTGAATCTTATTCAAATATTTATCTCTCACATATTATATAATTTTATTTATAAACTATATTTATAATTAATTATACACTATAATGTATCAATGTACATTATAATTTATATTAATCACATTAATCTAATTAATACCTTTAATTTCCTTAAATAATTTGAACAATTCAAGTTATTCCAAAAATAGTTATTCTTTGTTTTATCCTTAGTGAGCTAGCCAAGGGGACCTTATGGATCTACAATTAGAAGCCCCAATGATATGAGATTAATAAATAAACTTTTTAATTAAATTAATCAACATTCATTAATTGTCGGTGACTCCACTAAAGATCAACAATTGCACTCTTCACAATGTAGATATATTTCTATGTCTAGGATACCAATCAATAGTAAGTTGTCCCTTCACAAATTGCTTATAACTACAGCTGGATCAAATTACTGTTTTACCTCTGTAGTTACATCTGTTAGATTTGGTGTCCTAGATCTTATATATCTTGTAGTTTGTAGAAACAAATATAAAATAAGTAGTATTTCATTAACATTTGGACTGCATTAATTCAATTCAATAAACTTAGATCAAAGGTTATTTTTATGAAACTTAAAACATGTATGTGGTTGACATATAGGTGAATCATATTTGAGTAATAACCTAAATGGTTTGTAGTAGATGAATCCAAGGTTGGCTACCTTATCCTGGTGAAACTACGAATACGACCTGCTTTGTAATTGTTACAATTGTTGTAAAGTGCTACAAATGATCTGATCCTAATCATTCATGTGGAGACATGTGAGGAAGGGTATTCTATACAAAATGAATAGTCTCTCTATATAACACCGTTGCTAAAAGAGACTTACATTTCACTAAGATGACCATAGATTACTTGACCTTAATCCTGAGTGTGTTGTGGACTCTTGTTTATGAGGGAAATCCTTTGATTTGTATGGGTAAGAGTGGTCATGTTAGTCGACTAAACAAGCCTATCATTTTGGGGATTTGTTTGAGTAGGGAGTTGGGAACACAACCACACAAGATGAAATTCACTCCTTCTCGACCTTAGGGAAAGTAGATAAATTGCATCCTTAATAGCTGATTCTTGGTCTTGAACAATGAAGCTTTAACCTCTCACTGGCCTGAGAGGTGTCAGTTTATAGTTGGACTATAAATTGTGTTCATTAGAGGAATCAGTGATATTTAAGGAGTTAGATGTAACTACAAAAGTACAACAGTAATTTGACCTAGCTGTAGTTATGAGCAATTTGTGAAGGGTTGAAGCACTGTTAATTAGTCATATCCATGGACACAGAAATGTATTTGCAGTGCGAAGAGTGCAACTATTAGTCTTTAGTGGAGTGACCGGTAGTTAATGAATATTGAATAATTTAATTATTAATTAATTAATCTCATATCATTGGAGCTTCTAATCTGTAAGTCTATAAGATTCCCTTGTTAGCTTACTAAAGGATAGTAATAAGAAATTATCTAAATTGTTCAAATCACTTGAAGGAATTTTATATTAATATGATTAATATGTTATGTGGTTAATTATAAATGTAATCTATAATCCAAATTATGTAAGAGTCAAATATTTAAATGATATTCGAATATTAAATTCATATGAATTGGATTCATATATAATTACAATATAAGAGAGTTGTATTTGAATGAGATTCAAATATTAGATTTATATGAATTGGATTCATAAAAAGTTGTATATATATAAATATGTGATATTTATTTGTTAATTAAACCTATATTAAATATGATTTAATATATAGTTAATTAATTAGTGTGCTAATTAGCTTTAAAGGTGGAAAAGGGAAATCTTGGAGAAGAGGTTAACCATTCTCCATATAAATACATCTTTATGGCCCATTTTAGGGCAAGATGAAAAACCCTAGTCTCCACACATAAACTCTCTCTACTTTCTGAAGGAAAAATTCTCTCTACCTCTTCCTCTTCCAAGGTACTAGAGCCCACACTTCTACCTCTTGGAATCCAAGAGAATAACAAGATAACTCTTACGATGGTGTCCTTGTTTGTTGAAAAGGCATTCTTGAGAAAAGTGAGAGGAAATCGTAAAGAGGGGATTCGACAAAGGTGAGATCCTTTTTTTCCTTTACTTCTTCTTCAATGGCATGCTTAAATTTGATGATTATCCTCTATTTTTGTGTAAATTATTTACTGTTTTTGTTTGCTATAAAATTGACTTTGAAATTGCATCGCAATCATACGCTTTTGTGGGATTCAATTCCCTTCAGCATCTAACTGCTTAAGTGCCATTGATCTAACGAACAATTAGTTATACTTTAACTGTAAACTAGACTCCTCTTTAACTAGTGAGAGAGTGAGGCGCTTCATTGTTCAAAACCCAGAATCATCCCTTAAGAGAGCAATTCATCTACTCACCCTAAAACTTGGAAGGAGTGTATTCCATCTTATGTAATTGTTTTCCTAGCTTCCTACTCAACACATCCTCAAAATGGTAGGTTTATTGAGTCGACGAATCTAGCCATTTTCACCCATACAGTGAAGGGATTTGAATCCTGACAGAAGCGTGAGATCACATTCTTTGATTCCTTGAACAAATTTAAAATACAAATAATCAAGAAAAGGTTAAGCAACATACCTTTGCCAATTCACAATTGCAACAAATCTCCTCTTGAATTCTTCCAATTCCACGAGATCTTCCTTGCTATGGCTCTGGCAAGGATTTAGTTTATCGTAACTACTTCTTGAAAGAATAAAGAGAATGAGAAGAAAATTTTTCTTAGAACTTTTCTAAGAAAATTGGGAGAAATATTAGAGGGAGAGTTTAAGAGTAATCATAAAGATTATTTTTGTAGAGAGTGCAAAGTGTGTTCTATGAGGGCTCTCAAGAGCCTTATTTATAGAACTTATGAGTTACTCCTAATCCTATTGAGATAACCCTTTGCATAGATTTTTTAATTTAAATATTTCATAATATCTAAATAAAATATTTACCAAAATAATATCTCATATTAAATTATTTAAAATATTTAAATCGTGTTTAAATATTTATCTCCTGCAGAATCGTTAATTTGAATCTCATTCAAATTAAATAATTAATTATTTGAATCCAATTCTATTTAATTAATTAATTCTCCTTCAAATTACTTAATTCAAATCTTATTTAAAGTAAATAACTTATATATGTAGATCATATCCAAATAATTATTTAATTATTTGAATCATATTCAAATAAATTAATTCTCTCATTATTTATTTAAATCAAATCTTATTCAAATTAAATAACGTATTTATTTATATGGATTTCATCTAAATAAATAATTATTTATTTGAACAATATTTAAATAAATTCATTATCCATATTATAAAGTTATAATTTGAATTTATTCAAATAAATTAGAAGACTTTAGGGACAAATTCCAGCATACAGATCAAAGAAATTCCCTCATAGATAGAAGTTCACAACTTACCCCGGATTAAGATCAAGTCACATATTGTCATCCTAGTGAAATGTTAATCGCTTCAAGTAATGGTGTTATAAAAAGATACTAATCATTTCACGGTTCGGTCTTATACAAACTCTTTGTATAGGATACATCCACTCACATGTCTGTACATGAACGATTAGGACATCGGTTGTAACACCTTACAACTATTGTAACAATTCCAAAGTGAGTTGTATTCACAATATCACTAGGATAAGGTAGCCAACCTTTTCAATATACTACAGACCGTTTAGGTTATTACTTAAACATGATCCACCCATATGTCAACCACAAATATGTTTAAGTTACATAAAATAACCTTGGTCTTAGTTTATTGGATAGAGTCAATGCAATCTAAGTGTAGAATGAAATAACATCTTATTTTATTAAATAAATAATTTGTGTAAAACGAATTTACAAACTACGAAATCCACGAGATTTAGAACATTAACCACAACACCTATTATATCATATTGGAACCGGTGCCAGTTTAACTATGGGGTGCTTGCGCCACATTCGATCACAAGCTCTGAAATTGCCTATTTGTTATCCACGACTGGTTTGTGGGATCTTACTGAATCAGAAATTTGACTTGATATCTTCTACAAAACCTATTAGTCATTTTTCATCTCTCCTCTCTATTAATCCCAAATTATTGCAAAGCCACCATGTTTCTAACATTGCTTCTCAAGCCTCAGAATCTCGAATTGATGGTCTGAGCGAGGCTTTGGTTGAGTCTCCATTTGGAAGTCGTGTTCTGCATTTGTTATCTAAATAATCCCGCGATATTTCTCATCTTATGTAGAAGCTTCAACAACATAAGTTAGAAGTTGGTGAGGGTGCCTCTGTCAAAATATAGTGGGTCGTCATCTTCTCAGAGGAAGGATTGATCAAAATCTTCAATTTTTTTTTTTTAGATAGAAAGGGAGAGAACATGGGCCACATATGTTTCTTCTGTTTGGTTTGGTGTGTTTTGAGAAGTTTTAGGATGTAAAGACCTCTACTTATCATGTTGTTTCTACTTCTCTTTAGATTCTTTGATACTATTTTTCCTAACATATTTTTAACGATTAAAAGGTTTTTGTTGGTTGTTAATTCTGCCTTAAAAATATCAGCCAAATCGGTTGTTTGTTAGAGTTTCCGTTGTTTGCTCGATATTTATTTAAGATCACTTGTGTTGGTTTTGTTGTTGTTACAAATGTTATCTCGGAAGATGTAAGAAAAGTGTCAATCCTGCAATATATTCTTCTTTTCTTATCTGGAAAGTTCTATAGATTTATTCTCTTGGATATTTTTCTTGTTCAAGGGTTGCTGGTTTCGAATAGGGATATTTTTTCCTTTATTGGTCGTTACTTTAAAAGGAAAAAGTGGTGCTCTTCCAAGGTTGCCGCTTCTAATTATCTTCGGTGTGTGTTCATTGTTTTGTGGTGGTCAAATTATGCAACATTGATTGTGGAATTGCATGTTTGCTCATTGTATTTATTGAAGAGTGTGAGATTCAAGAAGAATACTTCAGTTGTAGGGGGAGCCTGAGGCATTCCTCTTTAGAAGGAATTCTTGATCTTAGAGGGATTCTAAGACTTTTTCATTTGAGGAGAAGTTCGTCAGCTTAGAGTGTACCTAAGAGACATCAGTGACCTGAGAAAGGGAAAGATACATCATTAAAGATAGAGTCTCATACACTATCGGAAGTTGAAGGGTTCGAAACTAGTATGAGCATACTTAGGGGAAGCTTAAGTGTTCTTGAGAGAGAATCTTACATCTAGTGGGAGCCTAGGTGATCTGTTAGATAGGCTCTTCGCATGTCACTGTAAAAGCTATGACATTACAGATAAGTACTACGTTTTAATTGCTTGACTCTTTAATATTGTTTGAAACTAGTATGAGCATACTTAGGGGAAGCCTAAGTGTTCCTGCAATGTTTTCCCCCCAGACGTAAGTGGTTATCACCAAACTAGGATACCAATCTCTATGTGCTATCTCTTATTTCTTTGTGTGATATTATCTTGTTGTTATAGAACGAGCTAAAGCTCTCGGTTTCACCTAGTCATGATGGAATGTCTTCCATTGGGTGAGAAAATCTATAGTTGGAATCTTAGGTATTATATGCAATTTCACACCCTACATAGATGTTTGCATGTATAGGAATGAAGGATTTCATAAAAAAGGACATGGACATTAATAAAGATAATATGTGAAATGATTATATTGCTTAGTGTCTATTGGAGTTGAACAATTGATTAATGGGATGTTTATGAATGATAAATATGCAATTTAATGTGGTCTTAATGTAAGCATACACCGTCAATAAGTAATAACTTGGGAGTATTACAAGTATCGTATCCCACGAGATTATTTTTAATTTAGATTTTGTTAAAACAATCCAAACAATCAAACCCATGGTAACAACTTAAAATGAGTGATTGTTGGTTTGAGTGCTTAATAAAAATAGTAAACAGTAGTTAATAAAGAGGGATAACAATTAGTTTCAACCAATAAAGGGTTATGCCTTGGGTTATGCAGCCGCATCAGGTCGACAGTGACTCAACATGGACTGAAAAACTTCTCCTATTTGATCTTGTCTCAAGTTTCTTTAGGAGCTTAAGTACCTAATCCTACATCTTTATGTCTAGCTAATCTTAGAAATCATCATCATGGAATTTCTAAATCCTATAATATGCTTTGAAGGGATCGAATCCCACAGCGGAAGTGAGTGATTGCTTTGTTGTTTTGATTTTGTTTTAGAATTAAGTATATATAAAAAAAAAAAAATAGTAACATACATTATGCCAACTACAAAGGTTAAGCATAAATTTAGAGGGAAGAAGAAACATTGCCTTTAAAGAACCGTTCATTCTTTTCCAGGCCTTTACAATTCCACATACAACTTCTTTGCAATCGATCTTCCACATATAATACAATGATGCCCCCATAGAATCTTTCCTACTATTCTCTAGCAAGGAACCGATTTGTAAGAACCTCTTTTTGAAAGCAACAGTGAATTTTTGTGTTGTAGAATTTTTCCACGTAGAACCTTTCTCTGAAAAAAACTTGAGAGAGAAGAGAGGGAGAGGGGCTGTGAGTTCTTCCTGTAAAATCTCACTCTCATGCACATAAAACTTTCTCTATCAATTTAATCGTAATCAAACCACTCCCCTTCATTAAGGGGAGTTACTAATTTTAATTAAACTAAAATTGAAATTAAGAATTTAATTATTTATTTATTTAATTAAATATTATATATTTAATTAAATGAATATTTGAATCTTATTCAAATGCTTATTTTTCTCTTAACCTATAATTTTAATATGAATCTCATTCAAACTAAATTTAATCTATAGTTTAAATATGAATCTTATTCATATTAATTTAACGTTAGAATCATATTCAAATACATTAAATCTCCTTTTTATAGTACGTAATTTAATTTTGAATCTTATTCCAAATTAACTTTATATTATAATGTATTTATATTCATTATATTAATTGTATCAAATATAACTAACATATATCCCTTAAACAATTTGAACATTTAAAATTCTTTCAAAACATATTGATCCTTGTTCATGCATAGTGAGCTAGCAGGGGGACCTAATTGACCTACAGATTATAAGCTCAAATGATACGAGGTTAATTAATTAAACTCTTTAATTAAATTAACCAATATTTCTTAACTATGGGTCACTCCACTGAAGACCAATAGCTGCACACTTAGCATTATAAAACATGTTGCGTCCATAGATTTAACCATTATAAGTAAGTCTTTCACGAGTAGTTCGTAATTTTAGTTGGGTCAAATTTTCATTTTACCCCTGTAATTACCTAACTCTTTAAGTATCACTGATCCCTATAACGAATAATCTGTTTATGATCCTAGTATAAACTAAGTCTCTCTCGGGCCAATGATAGGGCGGGTACCCCTCGTTCAAGACCCAAAATCAGCAATTAAGAGAACTACTATCTACTTACCCTAAAGGCGAGAAGAAATGAATTTTATCTTGTGTAGTTATGTTCCCAGCTCTACACTCAATCCTGTCTGCAAAATGATAGGTTTATTGAGTCGATGAATCGAGCCACTCTCACCCATACAAATCAAATGATAGACTCTCACAAGCAGAAGTTCATAACTCACTCAAGATTGAGATCAAGTTACATATGGTTATCCTATGAAATATTAATCTCTTTAGTCAACAGCGTTACAAAGAGGGATTAATGATTTCGAAATCTGATCTTTTTCAAACTCATTGTATAGAACACTCCCACTCACATGTCTCCACATGAACGATTTGGATTATATTGTTTGTAATTCTTACAAAATGGGTCGTATCCATAGTGTTATTAGGATAATGCACCAAACCTTATCCATATACTATAGACTCTTTAGGTTATTACTTAAACATTTTCAACTTGTAGATCAACTACATACTGTTCAAGTCTCATTAAAAAACCTTGGATTTTTACTATAATGGGTAACTCTTTATTTTATATTTAAAATAATCAACTATTAGGTCAAATAACTAATTAACTATGAGGTTTAGGGTTAATGCATCTATATGAATGAATCCCTAAGAAATTTTGCTCATAACTAAGAAAGAACGTCATTAATTCAATGTGGTTACAATATCAACGTTCAAATTAAAAAAAAAAAAAAAAAGAAAGAGAAATGAAAAGTGCAAGAGAAAACTAAAATGATGTTAGAAAAATACAATAGAAACACTCATTGATGCAAATTCTCACTCTCTAACACTCAATACAGTAGAAAACTAAAATGATGCTAGAAAAACCTTTCTCAAGGATGAATTCTCTATCTACACATGTTGTCAAGAAGTAGGATGACCTAAAACTAGAGATTGATAGGCATCTTACTTAAAGAAGGAGGAGAAAAAGGTTGGAGCGAGCGACGACATTAGAAGTTGAGCCCGTTAGGGAGGTTAAGAACCGCAACTTAAATTCTGTTCATAAGTTGATCGTTTAAAAGAAGGAAGAAACAGAAAGGCGGGCACGAAAGATTTTCATTTCTGAAGTGGAAAGGGGAAGGCCTCGAGAGCGGGGAACGGAAGTTCCTATCATCGTGTGTTGTCTATCGTTTACTTCTTCTAAGCGATCGTGTAGTGAAGGCCTACGATCGTGTAGTAATGGTAGGCGATCGTGTTGTAATTGGTAAGCGATCATGTAGTAGATTGTATGCGATCGTGTAGGAGTTTGTAAGCGATCACAGAGTATTTTGTAAGCGATCTTCTAATAAATCTCAGCGATCGTGTAGTATATGTAAACGATCATTTAGTATTTGATAAACGATTGAGTAGCAATTGTAATTAATCGTTTAGTCCCGTTGGACATTTATCATTTAATAAAGAACTCAGTCTTTGTTCAGTTGTTGTGCCAGTCAGTTACGTAATCAGAGTTTTACTAAGAATCAGTTTCCTAACAAATTGGTATCAGAGCAATCACCTGGGCAAGCATGGCTCATAAACTCTTTGAAGAAAAACTGGAGTTGCTCGACCGAGAGATCTCTGGACTTAGAGTCGAAATGCATAAGTTGCCAACTATAGAGGAGAATCTGGCATTGTTAGTAAAGAGTATCGAGCATTTGGGAATGCAGGCAGAGAAACATCAACAGACATTCATTTCCTACGTTATGGAAATGGAAAAAGGCAAAGCAAAGGTGGTGGAGGAAGTGAAAGGATCAAATACCAATAATGTTTGTGCAACAAATACTTCGGTAAAAGCAACTAGGAAAGAAACGTTTGGCGATCGTAGTAAATTCAAGAAAGTTGAAATGCCAGTTTTTAGCGAAAGCGATCCCGACGCTTGGCTATTCAAGGCAGATCGATATTTTCAAATTCATAAGCTGACTGAATTGAAGAAGATGACTGTGGTGGTTGTGAGCTTTAATGGTGTTGCACTAGACGGTATCGGTCAAAAGAGGGTAGAAAACCGTTTAAAGACTGGGAAGACTTGAAAAAAAGAATTATAGTCCGATTTCGATATATAAGAGAGGGATCAATTTGTGGAAGATTCTTGGCTATTAAACAAGAAACAACTATGGAGGCATATCAAAATTTGTTCGATAAGTTAGTAGCATCATTGCCTCATCTGCCGAATGAAGTTTTAGAGGAGACGTTCATGAACGCACTGACGCCATGGATAAAGGCGGAAGTTGAATGCTGGGATCCTACTGGATTGGCGCAGATGATGTCGTTGCCTCAGTGTGTTGAAGATAGAGAAAATGCGTGGGTTAAAGCAGGACGAGCGTGAACATATAGAGGTAAGTTCCAAAACTCATACTCTTTGAAATTTAACATTGATAATGTGAGTAAATCAGTAGGCGAGGGTGGATTAAAAGAAGGAAGGAAAATTGGAGAGTCCTTTCCAATGAGGACCATTATCTTACGGGGAACAAAAAATAATGATAATCAGAGAGACACTCCAACAATGAGATTAACGGATGCAGAATTTCAGTTGAAAAGAGAAAAAGGACTCTGTTTCCAGTGCGATGAGAAGTACACTTTTGGCTATCAGTGCAAAGGGCAGGAATTGAGAGAACTGAGATTACTTGTCGTCCAAATGTCTGGTGAAGAATGGGAATTGTGTGAAGATGATGAAGTTAGAGAAGAGATGTTAGAGCTTAATATGTTAACGTTGAACGAAGAACTGTTGCCAATTGCTAAATTGTCTATGAATTCAGTCGTGGGACTGACTAATCCACGAACGATGAAGATTAAAGGGGACATCAGAGGAGAATCTGTCGTTGTGCTGATAGATTGTGGTGCTACACATAACTTCATAACAAAAGGCCTAGTGAATCGTCTACAGTTGGATGTCACGGACACGACCAATTATTGAGTTGTCCTGGGATCAGGAACTGCGGTGCGTGGGAAGGGAATATATAAAAATATGGAGGTGAAGCTAGGTGACTGGGAAGTGAGTGATAGTTTCTCACCACTGGAGTTGGGGAGTGTGGATGTGATTTTAAGAATGCAGTGGTTACATTCCTTGGGAAAAATAGAGGTTGACTGGCGAAATCTCATAATGACGTTTACTCATGAGGGTCAGAAGATAACTCTGCAGGGGGATCCAAGTCTGACGAAGGCAAGGATTAGTCTAAAATGTATGGTAAAAACGTGGGAGACAGAAGATCCAGGATTTTTAGTTGAATGCAGACTGTTGAATAGAGACGAGATAATAGATGAACATGAGAATTACGGAGCAGTTGAATCAATACTGGAGTCTTTATCAAATTTTCTCAACCAATTTCAAGACGTATTTGAATGGCCTGGAGAGTTACCTCCTCGTCAAAATATTGAGCATGACATTCACTTGAAGGAAGGAACCAGTCCCATAAACGTTCGACCGTATAGGTATACGTACCATCAGAAGGCCGGGATGGAGAAATTAGTGGAGGAAATGCTGGACTCAAGCATCATTTGGTCGAGCACCAGTCCATATTCAAGTCCTGTTCTGTTGGTGAAAAAGAAGGATGGAGGATGGAGCTTTTATGTAGATTATCGCGCTCTTAACACTGCCACTATTCCGGGCAAGTTCCCAATCCCTGTGGTCAAAGAGCTTTTCAATGAGTTACATGGAGCTGCCTACTTCTTGAAGCTGGATTTGAAGTCCGGATATCATCAAATTCGAATGAATCCGAGGACTGTGGAGAAAACAGCCTTCTGGACATATGAGGGAACTATGAATTTCAGGTAATGCCTTTCCTTTTAACTAATGCACCTTCTACATTTCAAGCATTGATGGAGCATATATTCAGACCGTATTTGCGCCATTTTGTGTTAGTATTCTTTGATGATATATTGGTGTATAGTCGAAACTTCGAAGAACATTTACAGCATTTAGAAGTAATAATGGCAGTCTTAAGGGAAAACGAACTATACGCTAATCAGAAGAAATGTCAGTTTGCAAGAGACAGAGTGGAGTATTTGGGGCATATTATTTCTCAACAGGGCATGGAGGTTGATCCAGAAAAGGTACGGATAGTGATGAAGTGGCCAGTGCCTTAAACAATGAAGGAGATACAAGGATTCTTGGGCTTGTCTGGTTACTACCGAAGCTTTGTACAAAATTATGGCAGTATAGCAGCGACTTTGACACAAATTTTGAAGGGCAGGATGTTCTAATGGACAGAGGATGCTTAGTTTGCTTTTAAGAAACTTAAAACAACCATGATGTTGTTACCTATGTTGGCACTCCCTGATTTTAGTATACCATTTGAGGTGGAGACAGATGCATCTGGATATGGCATAGGCGCGGTGTTGGAGCAACAGAAGCGACCGATCACTTTTTACAGCCATACTATATCCTTGTGGGATCGTGCGAAGCCAGTGTATGAGAGGGAATTGTTTGTGGTTGTCATGGCCGTGCAGAGGTGGCATTCTTATTTTTTAAGACGACAATTTGTTATCAAGACCGATCAGAAGGCTCTGAAATTTCTACTGGAACAGAGAACGATACAGCCACAGTATTAGAAGTGGGTAGCTAAGTTACTTGGCTATGGCTTTGAAGTGATATACCGACCAGGATTGGAGAATTGTGCCGCAGATGCCTTGTCTAGGGTGGAGATAGAGGCTTAGTTGGCTCAAATATCAGCTCTTACTTTGATTGATATAGCTATGATTCAAAAGGAAGTTGAGCTTGATGACTGGTTACAAGGAATTAAAGACCGTGTACTGAAGAAAGAGAACTGGGTGCAGGATTTTTCTAATACAGCAAGGTGTATTAAAGTTAAAGGGAGGTTAGTACTTTCTAGCTCCTTTTTATTGATCCCTACAATCTTGCATACGTATCATGATTCGGTATTTAGTGGCCATTCTGAGTTCTTGAGGACATACAAGAAAATAGCAGAGGAGTTGTATTGGGAGGGCATGAAATCGACTGTTAAGAGGTATGTGGAGGAGTGCATTGTTTGTTAGAAGAATAAATCGTTAACATTATCACCAGTCGGATCGTTGATGCCATTGTCTATCCCTGATGTGGTGTGGGCAGACATTTCAATGGATTTTATTGAAGGCTTACTGAAGGTGAGGTGATATGAAGTGATCTTAGTGGTCGTGGATCGATTGAGTAATATGCTCATTTTCTGCCATTGAAGCACCCTTTTAATGCTAGTATTGTAGCTGATAGATTTTGTAGAGAGTTAGTTAAACTTTTCGGCGTGCCGAAGTCAATTGTGTCGTATCGGGACAAGGTGTTTGTGAGTCACTTTAGGTAGGAGTTGTTCCTGTTGTCGTGTACCAAGCTCTACCACAGCACAGCTTATCATCCTCAGTCAGATTGTCAGACAAAGGTGGTGAATCACAGTGTAGAGATGTATCTGAGGTGCTTTTGTGGAGAGCGGCCGAGAGAATGGATGAACTTGTTGCATTGGGCAGAATATTGTTATAACACAACATATAATGCTTCTACTGGCTTCTCTCCTTTTCAGATTATGTATGGAAGACAATCCCCAATGCTGATTTATTATGGAGATGATTGTACTACCAATGTAACTTTGGATCAGTAGATGAGAGATCGAGATGCGGCGTTGCGTGTGCTCAAGGATCATTTGTGGGAGGCTCAAGAGACAATGAAAAATTTTGCTGACAAGAAGCGTCGTGATGTTGAATTTCAGATTGGTGATTGGGTGTGGTTGAAGTTACGACCTTATCGCCAAACTTCAGTTTGGTAGAAGAAGCTTGTAAAATTATCTCCTAAGTATTACAGACCATTTTACCCATGGGTTACGTCAGTATCCTTAAGTATCAGTGCTCCTCTAATGAACAACCTATTTATAGTCCAATAATTAAATAGAAACCTTTTCAAGCCAACGAGAAGGTAAGCCTCTTTGTTTAAGTCCCGGAGAAACCACTTAAGGGAACACTCATTTACTTACCCTAAAGTCGGGAAGGAGTGAATTCGTTCTTGTATTATTATGTTCCCAGCTCCCCATTCGATCTTGTCCCCAAAATGATAGGCTTGTTGAGTCAGTGAACTAGCTACTCTCATCCATATATATCAAAGGACAATCCCTCGTGAATAGGAGTTTTTAATATACTCAGGATGAAGACTAAGTTGTCTAGGTCATTAAAATAGAAACCTAACTAATCAACGGTATTACATCTAATGGTTACTATTTCACAGTCTAGTCTTATGCAAACCGATTGCATAGGATAGTTCCACTCAGATGACACATACACAAATGTGTGGGATCATTTCATTTGTATCAAATACAAAGTGGGTCATATCCATAGTGTTACCAAGATAAGGTACACAGTCTTATCCCTATACTATAGACCCTTTAGGTTGTATTTTGAACATTGATCCCTGTATATCTCCACATAATGTTCAAGACTCATAAGACACCCTAGGATGTTAGTTCATTGGATTTAGGGTTATTAAGACAATAGAATACAATACAATCAATAACATTTATTGGAATAACATCGATAACTCTTGAATGATGATAGTCAATTAACTACATTTACTATTTATGAGTTTTAAGGCATAAAATCCAACAAACTCCCACTTGAACTAAAACTTTAGTAGTGGGATGTACGTAACATCACTATCCAAAGCAACAGGAATGGTAAATAAATACAATAAACCAGGGCATTCTTATACCCATTACACATCTCCTAATTGGCCTAGATTATACAATGTACATGTCTCGTAAACCTAGACATTCTAGATGACTCTCAAACACCTTAGTTGAGAGAGCCTTCGTAATAGATCCGCGATATTGTGCTATGAAGAGATCTTTGTGACAATTACATCTCCTCATGGCACAATAAGTTCTTTAGAGTTGGCTACTGCCTCATTACTGTCATAGTATAAGGTGATAGGCAAGTCCATATTTGGAACCACTTTTAAATCTCTTAGGAACTTCCTGAGCCAAACTACTTCCTTTGCTACTTCACAAGTAGCTACATATTCCACCTCCATAGTAGAGTTTGCAATGCATTCTTGCTTGATGCTATGTCATAACTATAGCTCCCCTGTTTAGGGTAAACACTGATCCTGACATGAATTTCCTAGAATTCTTGTCAATTTGGAAATCAAAATCAGTGTATTCTATAAGGATCAAATCCTTAGACCTATACACCAACTTGTAGTCCCTCATTCTTCTAAGATACTTAAGGATATTCTTAACTACTATCTAGTGGTTTAACCCTGGATTGGACTAGTATCTACCGACTATGCCCACTACATAACAAATGACTGGCCTAGTGCAAAGCATAACATACATTAAGTTGCCCACAGTTGAGGCATAGGGAATACATCTCATATCCTCAACTTCTTGAGGTGTCTTAGTGTTGGGTTGTATGTCCTGAAACTTGCAGTTTGTAAAGTTGTTTATTCTATTATCAATAAAGACATTATTCGATATTACTGCAATAAAGTTTTTATTGAATCTATAAATTGCATTTATAAAATCTAAATCCAATAAACTAAGATCCATGGCTATTATATGATTATTGAACTTTATGTGGAGAATAAAAGTGGATCAGGTTTGAGTAAATTGTCAAAATGATCTATAGTATACGAATAAGGTTGGGTACCTTATTCTTGTAACACTATCGGATGCAGCCCACTCTGTAGTTGTTACAAGATTTTGTAAAGGTGCTAAAAAAGAAGTGATCCTAATTCATTCATGTATTGACATGAAGAGTGGGGGTGTCCTATGCAATGAGTTCGCGTAAGATCGGACTAAGAAATAAGTCACTCTTACTTTATAACATTGTTTACTGTTTAAGACTAGCTATTTTGCTCAGATTACCTAGGTAACTCGATGTTAATCCTGAGCTAACTATGAACTCTTGTTTATTCGAGATTATCCTTAGATTCGCATAGACGAGGGTTGGCTCAACAACACCGACTTAATAAGCCTCCCATTTCAGGGATAAGCCCGAGTAGATAGTGGGGGACATAAGGTGCAATAAGACATTCACGCCTACCCGATTTAGGGATAAAAGAAAGGTTGTTCTCTTAAGTAATGAATCCAGGTCTTGAATAAAGGGCCCCACTATCTCATTAGCTTGAGATGGATCCGGTTTAGTGATTGGGTCACAAACCAATTTTTCATTAGAGGATCAATGGAACTTAAGGAGCAAGACGAAATTTCAGGGGTAAAACTACATTTGACCCAATTGTTATTACAAACAACCTGTGAAAGGTCGACTTACTGATTATGGTTAAATCAAGTAGACACAAATATATCTACAGTGAGGAGAGTGCAGCTATTGTGCTATAGTGGTGTGACTCGGTAGTTAACGAATATTGATTAAATCGGTCTAAAGAGTTTTAGCCAATTAATCTCAAATCGTTGGAGCTCATGATCTAGAGATCCATAAGATCCCTCTACTAGCTCGTAAAACATGACTACCTTGAATTAATAAATTGAATGAATTTGGAATGATATCAGTTTGAAATGTTCAAATTGAATATCAATTTGAAGTGTTCAAATTGAATTTAGGATTTGAATTTGAATAGTTCGAATTCAAATTAGGGTATGTATAATTAAATTTTTTATAATTAATTAATGTTCAATTTATTGAAATTAAACGAAATTGGAGAGTTTATAATATTTAAATATTGATTTAAATATTAATGACATGAATATGTTTTATGTTTTAAATTAGGCGTGTGATTAATATTTGATATTAAATTATTATTTAATTAATTATATATGTTTAATTAATTAAAGTTCAATTAATTTTTCATTTCAGAATTTGAAATTGTGTTTTTTATTTTGATTAATTGTAAATTAATTGAAGTTTAAAATTGTGAAAGTAGAAACATCACACTTTCCATAAAAGGAAGGTGTTTCCTCCTTCAATCACCACCTAGCCCATTATCTTCATCATTTTGGTGCTGGCATTCAGATGGTCAAGAGAAGCCTGCGTGAAAGAGTTGAATAAAAACTCTTCATTTTGTTAGAAGGAAGAAGGTTCTTGGCTGTTGAAATTGGTTTATGCAGAAAAGTTTATCCATCACCTTCAAATCCCTTTTCCCTTCACAAATTCACTCCAATTCAGAGTTCCACCACTAAAATTCAAGGCTAAGAATAGTAGAGAAGATCTCTTGATGGTTCACTATTGAATTGGAGCCGAAATCACATGTAAAACAGCTTGAAATTGGGAGAATTCATCAAAGATGTGTTGTTAAGAAACCTTCTTCTTAAAAATCTTTTTAAGCATGCTTTTAGAACTCAATTTAAATGTAATTAACGAGCTTATTGATTTCGTTTTCTTCTGTTGCATACTAGTGTATCCTAATACTTAGGACATTGTTCCTTAGACAATTAAACTCCATGCCTAAAAGGTAATAAACCCTTCTTCGAGTTCTGCATCAAATATTGAGTCAATGTTTTCCTGATATAAGTTGATTGAGACAAAGTTAGCGTTCCATTCCTATGATACTTACAAATTTGGATCGCAAGAACATACTGTGCCTCTCCCAAATCATTCATTTGGAATTGGGCTTCCAGCCAATTTTTACTATTAATAAGGTACCTTAAATCATTCCCAATGAGTATGATATCGTCCACATAAAGTATTAAGAAAGCTACTTTACTATTGACGATTTTCTTGTAAATACAAGGCTCATCAAAATTTTGATCAAAACCAAAAGACTTGATCATAGTAACAAATCTAATGTTCCAAGATCTGGATGCCTGCTTCAACCCATAAATGGATCGATTCACTTGCAAACTTTTTGCTTCTGACCTTCGGTTACAAACCCCTCGGGCTAAGACATAAAGATATTCTTTTCAAGATTGACATTCAGAAAAGTAGTCTTGACATCCGTTTGTCATATCTCATAGTCATAATATGTGGCTATGGATAAGAGAATTCTTATAAACTTAAGCAAAGCAACAAGGGAAAATTTTTTCTCATAGTCAACCCCTTCTCTCTAGGTATAACCCTTTGCTATAAGTCTAGTTTTGAAGGTTTTTACCTTCCCAGCAACGTCTCTCTTTCTTTTATAGATCTATTTTGTACTCTATGGGTTTAACCCCTTTAGGTAGATTTACAAGCTCCAATACTTAATTAGACTATATAGACTCCATTTCAAGGTCCATGGTTTTCACCCAACGATCCTTGTCTACATCATTCATTGTCTGTTTATAGGAGAATGGATCCCCGATGCCATATAGTATAACAACTTGAGTTTCAATTAAACCCAAGTAATAGTCAAATTGTGATACAACTCTCCCACTACATCGAGGCACTCTCAACGATTGAGAAGGACGAGATTGACCTGAAGTGTTGGTTTCTTCATTAACTCTTGATGAAGGACCTGTTGGGGTTGATACCCTAAATCACGTATGGTTCTGTAATCTGTAAACACTTGTATGAACAAACATTCTGTGATTTATAATATATGATATTTTATTCACATTGTCTATGAAATATGTGATATTTTAGTTGCATTAACCACAAACCAATAAACTAAGATCCATGGTTATCATTGTAACTTAAACATGTATGTGGAGACATACAAGTGTTGGGAATGGTGTCCTAAATCTCCTTCTAATCTCGTAGCTTATGAACTCTATATAAACATATTGTTATTAATAAAATAAGTGTTATTTCATAAGCATATACTCAATCCAATAAACTAAGAACCGAAGTTATTTTATGTAAATTTAAACAAGTATGTAGAGACATACAATTGGATCTTGTTTAAATGATAACCTAAATGGTCTGTAGTAGATGGATAAGGTTGAGTACCTTACCTGGTGACACTATGGATACGGCCCACTTTGTAGGTGTTACAAATGTTGTAAAGTGCTACAAATGATCTGATCTTGATCATTCATGTGAAGATATGTGAGCAAGGGTATCCTATACAATGAGTTTGTATAAGACTAGACCATGAAATGATTAGTCTCTTTATATAACACCGTTGATAATAGAGACTTACGTTTCACTAGGATGACCATAGGTGACATGACCTGAATTCGGAGTGAGTTGTGAAATTCTGCTCATGAAGGCGGTCTTTTGATTGGTATGGCCAGATTTCCAACTCAACAAGTCTACGATTTGGGGATTCGTCTGATTGGGGAGCTGGGAACTCAGTTACACAAGACAAATTTTACTCCTTCCCCAATGCAGGGGTAAGTAGATAAATTACTCCCTTAAGTGCTAATTCCAGGTCTTGAACATAGTGGCCACACCCTTTCTTGGCCAGAGAGGACTCGGTCATAGAGAAAATTTAATTATATATGATATAATTAAATTGTTTCAATTATATATGATATAATTGACATAATATATTTGATGCATTATAGTTTAATTGGAGGAATACATATTTGAATGTGATTCAAATATATTTTCTATGAATGAGATTCATAGTTGTTAAATTTAATATAAATATGATTTATATTAAATGTCATAAAATAGAGAAAAATGAACTACAGTTTATATTGTATATGATGCAATATTAAAACTATAGATTATATTTATAATATGATAAGTTGGTTATCATACTTATTTATATGATTAATTATTTTGGAATTAATCATTTTTTCTCTCTAACCACCTTAGTGGGTGGTTAGTTGGTTTTTATGCCATAATGAAATAAATAAAATATGATTTTATTTTTTCCATAACAAGAGTTACACCATTTGTAAGTTAATCAACACAATTTGTAGAGTCTATACGATAAGAGTCTTTAAACTACACGATTGAAGCAAAAGCTATACGATAGTGTGTTCTTCTTCAATCATCTTCTTCCTCCAAACTCACAAACTCACTCCTAACCAAAATAGCCAGAGCCCACCACTCCTGGGTTCTCACCCTGAGAATACCGAGGATACCAAGTGGTAGTGTCTTTATCCTTTTTGGTTCGTGATTCACTTGAAGAGGGTCTTCAAGTTCTTATTGCTGTTTGTTCGAGGAGTTCGTGATAGTTCGAGGGATTTAGGCGAAGAAGTGTTCTTCAAAGGTATAATCTCTGAACTTTTTTTCTAGTTTAAAAGCATGTTGTATTTTTGTTAAAATGCATAATCTGTATGCTTTAGTGTAAATGTTTGTTTTCAATCAAAATGGAATTTGGACGATCCACTTTTGCTCATGGATCCCTTTGTAAACGAGTTCCTTCAATTGGTATCAGAGTCAGGTTGTGTTCTGATTCCAAATTCCATTTATGTATTGAAATTGTTAACAGTTTTGATGGGTTTTAATTTCTACATTGCATTTAACTATTAAATGTATGTGGATGGTTGTTGATGGATGTTTACAGGGTAGTAATATATGTTTTGGCTTTCTGTTTAAGTTACAAAAGTTAATTGTAAGGGCCCTTGTGTTTTTGGACATCAATCTTGCAATCGAGTCTGTATTCATTTTTGTTTTGATTCGTTCATGAAGCTTTAGAAGTGAAGGTTGCAGTACATTCCGATGGAGAAGACAAAATGGTGGTCACATCGTGTAGCTAGAGCTAGACGATCGTTTATATTTTGCTATGCGCTCGTGTGGAGTTTTATGCACGATCGTGTAGCTTCTACAAAATGATCACATAGCTAATGCTACGCGATCGTGTAGAGTTGTCTACACGATTTTGTTGTGTTGGCTTCTTGATCGCATAGGCGCTCGAGGGGTAGACGTTCGCACGGTATATGATACTCGATGTATGCCATGCATGCTAAACGATCGTGTAGACTATCATGTTCATCGCATAGTCAATAGCTACACGATCACATAGTATACGATACTCGGCGTACGCTACTCGATCGTATAGACTATCATGCTCATCGCATAGTCTTTAGCTACACGATCGCATGGTGTGTGCTACTCGAAGCACGCTGCACAATCGCGTGGACTTTCATGCTCATCGCATAGTCCAAAGTTATGTCATTGTTGTTACACGATTGTTTATACTCGACGCACATTGCTCCATGATCAGGAAATTTGCTACATGATCAAGCTGCAAGGCTTCAAGTTGAGTGGTTCAAGACCCGATTCACTTATTCCGAACTGGTGGACTCAACTTTTGTAATAGTTTAGCCTTTTCTTTTCCGGTTTTGAGATTTACTATCCTGGTCCATCAACTTTAATTAAATATGCATGTGATGTATGTTTCTTATATATGCCATTATGTATATCATATAGTTTTAAAACCTACCATAGGTTATGCATTTTTTTTTTCATGCAACATTTTATATTATAAGTGTTATAGTATATTAGTATGCATGACTAAATTACATAAAGCATACTCAGGTATCATATAATATAAGAGTTATAATATATGTATGCATGCATTGTAGCATATCCATGCATCGTTTATATTATAAATATTATAATATAAGGTTGAATGTTTGTATGGAATATATGCTATAGTTTAATTCATTACATGTTTATATAAAAGTTATATATTAGTAATGAATGAATATTGCATGAAGCATGACACTACCTTAGGTTAATTTATAATTGAAATAAATAACTTAAGTATGTATAGCTAGGAATGTTAATTGGTTTTAATTGTTTCATTTTTTATAAGTGGTATAATAAATGAAATTAGAATTAAAATCAATAATAAAGAGTTGCATGCATACCTTAGGCTTTAATCATTTTTTAAAAGTGTTTTAAAATTTGATTGAGATAGATCTAAGCTCACGTTTCTAATGACATTAGAAATCTAATTTTAATCTATAAGGGACCTTCTGGCTAAGGCTGTTTCTGGCTAGGCTGGGAAACTTAAGTCGATGGAAACGTTGCACCCCTACCTGGGAACCTATCTGGAAAGGTGAATTAGATAGATTTGTTACATGCATGCAAATTTGATGAAAGTCTGTTAAATAGTTTAATAAGACTTAAATCAAAGTTGTTTAATCATCAAAAGCAAGTATTGTTTTTTAGCAAATTAAACAAATCACTTAGATAAAATCAGTAGCCGGATTTTCTAAGTTATGAACCCTAGGTAAAACACTCGGTGGGAGGTAAATGGGGTATATGATACTTCATTTTAACCTCTACACGTTTCTTCCTAAAAGTTCACAGCATGAGATCTATCCTCGACCTCAAGGCATCATAGGTGTTCCCCTACGGGTGGCATTAGGGTAGGTCAATACTAAGGTGAATGGAGGGAGTGTTCATAGTAAGTGGGAGTGGGATGTGTGATAACATATCCCTTAGTCTCTCTCATTAGCTTGGATAAAGTTTTATGCATCGCCTCGTGGCATCGTGGGTGTCCCCCTAAAGGATGGCAGTTTTGCATAACTCTTTATTTGATCTCCAGAAATGGATAGGGTTGCTTTAGTCTCTTGTCCTAATCGGCTTTTCCCTAAATTTGGCTCATTAAGGTGGGACTTTAGGACTTAAAATGAGGGGCTACACTTACAAAAAATTGTTAAGGATGTTAACAAATTTTGGACCAAACAATAGTGACTATTAGATTCAGTTACAAGGAGTTGTTTCTGTCTAATAGTTCAATATGTCTCATTTCAATGAAGGAGCACTTGATCACCCTACGGTGAGTTTTGTCCTGCCTCACTGAAGCATCATTACAAAATAGATGTACTTAGGGTACACTAGACTATTTTGCTAAAACTTGATTGGTTTTCTAAAAGTGGTTTAATGAGAGTAGACTTAATTAAGTTTGTTCATTTTTCATCAATTTAATTATGGCTACCGCGACTTTAAGTTTGCTTGCCGCTGATAAGTTAATTGACGAAAACTACGCTAGTTGGATAAATACCATTAACACGATTTTAATCATCGATGATCTTCGATTCGTCTTCACGGAGAAGTGTCCTCCTATTCCAACTCCTACTGCTCCTCGAAATGTTCAGGAGGCATATCAGCGTTGGACATGGGCGAACGAGAAGAACCAAGCGTACATCTTGGCCAGCTTTAATGAAGTTTTGTCCAAGAAGCATGAGCCCATGGTCACTGCACGCAAGATCATAGACTCCATGCGGGAGATGCTCGGACAATCGTCTGTACAACTCAAGCATGACACTCTCAAATACATCTTCAACACACGCATGCAAGAGGGGTCATCTGTTCGAGAACATGTTCTTAATATGATGGTCCACTTCAACGTGGCTAACATGAATTGGTCTAGCATTGATGAGGCCAGCAAAGTTAGCATAATTCTGGAATCTTTATCAAACAGCTTCCTTCACTTTCGTAGTAATGCTATTCTGAACAGAATTGATTACAACCTTACAACTCTACTCAATAAGTTGCAGACTTTACAATCCTTGATGAAAAGCAAGAAGAATAAGAATGAAGAAAATGTTGCTTCATCATCTAAAAAGTTCCACAACGGTTCAACCTCTGGAACTAAGTCTGCACCTTCTTCCTCCGACACTAGAAAGTGGAAGAATAAGAAAGGTAGTAAGGGGAAGGCACCTGCTAACCCACAACCTGCTACTCTAAGGGGTAGACAACCAATGAGGGTTGACAAGAGAAAATGTTTCCATTGCAACCAAGACGAGCGCTAGAAGAGAAACCGCCTAGATATTTGCCAGAAAAAAGAAGGCCAAACAAAGTAAATATGATTTGCTTGTTTTGGAGACTTGTTTAGTGGAGAATTATGATTTTTCCTAGATTATTGACTCTGCGCTACTAACCATGTTCATTCCTCATTTCAGAGAATTAGTTCCTAGCGACAACTTGGTACTGGTGAGATGACGATGCAAGTTGGAACAAGGCACGTCGTCTTAGTTGTGGCAATGGGAGGTCTTTGTTTAACTTAACAGAAAAAATTTCTCATTTTGAATGATGTATTTGTAGTTCCTGATTTAAAAAGGAACTTAGTATCTGTAAAGTGTCTATTGAAATGTAAATATCAACTATTTTTCTCTTATAATAAAGTGTTTATTACTAAGAATGGAGTTGATATATGTTCTGCTCAACTGGAAAATCATTTGTATGTGCTAAGGCCATTAGCAACAAATGCCCTCAATAACGTAGAGATTTTTAAAACTATTGTAACTCAAAATAAGTGACTTAAAATTTCTCCTAAAGAAAATGCCCAAAAAATTTCTCCTAAAGAAAACGCCCAACTTTGGCACTTAAGGTTAGGACACATTAATCTCAATATAATTGAGAGGTTGGTGAAGAATGGACTTCTAAACGAGTTAGGAGAAAATTTTTTACCTGTGTGAGTCATGCCTTGAAGGCAAAATGATTAAAAGACCTTTTACTAAGAAAGGTCATAGGGCCCAAGAGCCTCTAAAGTTAGTGCATTTAGACCTTTGTGGTCCGAGGAATGTCAGAGCCAAGAGAGATTATGAATATTTCATCACTTTCATTAAGTTTAGGATCTAGTAGATCAATCTGATGGGGTTAAACTATATGTTGTAAATGGATCTACAAGAGGAAATAGGTGTTGATGGGAAGGTGCAAACCTTCAAGGCTAGATTTGTGGCAAAGGGTTATACCCAAGTAGAGGGAGTCGACTATGAGAGGACTTTCTTGCTTGTTGCCATGCTGAAGTCTATACGGATCCTCCTATCCATTGCCTCAT
Source organism: Benincasa hispida (assembly GCF_027475165.1). Taxonomy (NCBI): domain Eukaryota; kingdom Viridiplantae; phylum Streptophyta; class Magnoliopsida; order Cucurbitales; family Cucurbitaceae; genus Benincasa; species Benincasa hispida. The sequence continues at coordinate 26,554,629 of NC_143482.1, read as the reverse complement.
ATTATGACTATGAGATATGAAAAATGGATGTCAAGACTGCTTTTCTGAATGGTAATCTTGAGGAGACCATTTACATGATACAGCCTAAGGGATTCATGGTCCAAGGTCAAGAGAAAAAGGTTTGCAAGCTTAATCGATCCATTTATGGACTGAAACAGACATCTCGATCTTGGAATATAAGGCTTGATACTGCGATCACATCTTATGGCTTTGATCAGAATGTTGATGAGCCTTGTGTCTACAAAAAAATCATCAACAGTTCAGTAATTTTCCTAGTGTTGTATCTGTTGGAAGGTACCAATGCACAACAAAAGTTACCAGGATCTATAAGCACTCTAATTCATTAATTTTGGTAGAAAAGAAAACATGCTTCAACAAAAATGGATGGATTTCATAACATACCTTTGAAGAACTTCCTCTAAACTTGAATCCAGCTATAAATCTCCTCTGAATCTTATTGTAGGCCACCCCAAGATCTTCCCTACTATCCTCTTGGTGCTTTAGATTGAGTAGTGGAACTCAAAATAAGCTGGAATTAAGGGAATTTGAAAAAACTCACAGCCAGCAGAAGAACAGCTTCTTCTCTCACGAATTTTTCAGAAAAATTGTTCGATTGCATTACCTTTAAAACACTCAAATCTCTTCAATATATTGCAAACATTCATATAAAGTTATTTGTTGCATGAGATGCAGCTCATGCTTAGAGTTAATGAAGGATTAAAGTGGGTTGTTTAGTGAGCTACTTGGAAGAAGACAATGGAAAATCAATTTTCCAACTTTGTGATTTTTCCTCTTTTTCAATTTTAATAAAATTGAATTCACAAATCAATTTTATTTAATAAAATTGAAAATATTATTAATTTTACAAAATTAATTTCATAAATTATTTTTCTTAATAAAATTAATAAATAATTATTTACACAATTTAAATAATTCTAATTAATTTAATATCAAATATTAAATTAATTTTACATAATACCATCTTCAAATATTTAAATCATATTTAAATATTATTTCTCCAATTTCATTTAATTCTAATTTGAACACTTCAAATTAATTTATCACGTTATTCTAGAGCTAATCCATTTACGAGCTAGTAGAGGGACCTCATGGACCTACAGATCATGGACTCCAACGATCTGAGGTTAATCGGCTAAATTCATTAGATCGATCTAACCCCCATTTGTTAACTAATGGGTGATTCCACTAAAGCCCATAGCTGAACTCCCCTCACTGTAGATATATTATGTCCATTCAATATAACCATAATTAGTAAGTTAACCCTTCACAGGTTGCTCGTAATAACGGCTGGGTCGAATCTCTGTTTTACCCCTGAAATTACCTCTTGTTCTTTAAGTCCCACTGATCTCCTAATGAACATCTGATTTGTGATCCAATCAACAAATCGAATCCCTCTCAGGCCATTGAGAGGGTGAGGCCTCTTGTTCAAGACCCATAATCAACACTTGAAGGGAACAACCTCTCTACTAACCCTAATTAGGTAGGAGTGAATTCCGTCTTGCACCCTATGTTCCCAACTATTCATTCGGTCTTATCCCCAAAATGGTAAGCTTATTGAGCAGAGACAGTTGGTTTACTCTCACCGTTTGTAGATCAAAGGATAACCCCAAACAAACAGGAGTTCATAGTTAGCTCAGGATTAAGGTCAAGTTACTTAGGTCATCACTTTGAAATAGTCAGCCTTAAATAGTAAACAACCGTATTCATTTACTATAGATCATTTTGACTATTTACTCAAACCTGATCGACCTATATGTCTCCACATAAAGTTCAAGTACTCATATAATAGTCAAGGGACTTTGGTTTATTGGATTACTAAAAAAATAATATATTCAATAACAACTTTACTGAATTTTCAGAATAAGTTCTATTTTTTACAAACCACGAGTTTTAGGACATAAAATCCAATAGTATGTAGATGATATCCTACTCATTGGGAATGATGTAGGTTTACTGACTACAGTTAAGAAATGGCTAGCGATCCAATTTCAAATGAAAGATTATGGAGAGGCTCAATTTGTTCTTGGTATTCAGATCTTTCAAGATCGAAATAACAAAATGCTAGCATTATCTCAGGCATCGTATATTGACAAGATGTTGATCAATATTTGATGCAGAACTCTAAGAGGGGCCTATTGCTTTTCAGGCATAAAGTTACATTGTCTAAAGAACAGTGTCCTAAGACACCTCAAGAGGTTCAGGATATGAGATGGGTTCCCTATGCATCTGTCGTGGCCAGTTTAATGTATGCAATGTTATGTACTAGACCTGACATCTACAATGCAGTGGGATTAGTCAGTAGATATCAATCTAATCCGAGATATGATCACTGGACAGCCGTTAAGAACATCTGAACGAGGGATTACATGCATGTTTATGGTTCTAAGTATTTGATCCTTACAAGATACATGGACTTTGATTTTCAGACTGATAGGGATTCTTGGAAATCCACTTCAGGATAAATGTTCACTCTCAACGGAGGGGTTGTAGTATGGCGATGCACCAAGCAGGGGTGCATTGCGGACACCAACATTGAGACTGAGTATGTAGCGGCTTGTGAAGCTACGAAGGAGGCCGTTTGGCTCAGGAAATTCCTGACTGATCTGGATGTTATTCCAGACATGTCAAAGCCCTTCACACTTTATTGTGATAATAGTGGTGTTCCCGTGAGCCTAGGAGTCATTAGCACAATAGGCACATAGAGCAGAAGTATCATCTCATCCGAGAGATTATGCATCGAGAGGATGTAATTGTCACGAAAATAGCTTCGGAGCATAACGTTGCTGATCCGTTTACAAAGGCCCTCACGACTACAGGGTTTGAGGGTCACCTGTAAAGTATGGGTCTATGGGACAAACCACGGCTGGACTAGAGCAAGTGAGATATCTTGTACTGGGTGTGTTTTGCCCTAGTTTATTGTTTTGTGTACTCGTATGTTATTATCTTATACACCCCACTAGGTTTAGGACAAGTGGGAGATTGTTGGGGTTGATTCCCTAAATCTCGTAGGGTTCTATAGTTTGTAAACCTTATATGAACACACTTGTATGTGATTAATAATTTTTGATATTTTATTTACTTCGTCTATGAAATATGTGATATTTTAGTTGCATTAACCAAAAACCAATAAACTAACATCCAAGGTTATCGTTGTAACTTAAACATGTATGTGGAGACTTACAGGTGGGTAATGTTTAAGTGATAACTTAAATGGTCTATAGTATATGAATAAGGTTGGGTACCTTATCCTTGTGACACTACGAGTATGGCCCACTTTGTAGGTGTTACAAATGTTGTAAAGTGCTACAAATGATCTGATCCTGATCATTCATGTATTAGACATACCAGCGGGGATATTCTATATAAAAGAGATTGTATAAGACCAAACCACGAAATGCTTAGTCTCATTACATAGACTTTCATTTCACTAGGATGACCATGGGTAACATGACCTTAATACTGAGTGAGTTGTGAACTCCTGCCTATGAGGGCGGTCCTTTGATTTGTATGGGTGAGAGTGGCCAGATCGCTGACTTAACAAGCCTACCATTTTGGGGATTCGACTGATTGGGGAGCTGGGAACTCAACTACATAAGATGAAATTCACTCATTCCTCGAAGTAGGGGTAAATAGATAAATTTTTCCCTTAAGAGCTGATTCTAGGTCTTGAAAAATGTGGGCCACACCCTCTCCTGGCCCAAGAAAGGTTTAGTCAAAGTGGGACTATGATCTTTTGTTTATTAGAGGAATCAGTGGTACTTAAGGAATTAGATGTAACTATAGGGGGAAAATGGTAATTTGGCTCAGTTGTACTTACGAGTGATTTGTGAAGGGTCATCGTATTATTGATTGGTTAGTTGGCTTTTTGGAAAAATGGAATAAATAAAATATTATTTTCTTTTTTCCATAACAATTTGCAGAGCCTATTCAATAGGAGTCTTTACATTACATGATTGAAGCAAAAGCTATACGATAGGAGTCGTTACACTACATGGTTGAAGCAAAAGCTATACGATAGTGTGTTCTTCTTCTATCGTATTCTTCCTCCAAACTCACAAGATCCCTCCTAACCAAAATAGTCAAAGCCGACCACTCCTCGGTTCTCACCCTGAGAATACCAAGGATACCAAGTGGTAGTGTCTTCATCATTTTTGGTTCATGATTCACTTGAAGAGCATCTTTAAGTTCTTGTTGCTCTTTGTTCGAGGACTTCGTGATAGTTCGAGGAGTACGTTAAGAAGTGTTCTTCATAGATATAATCTCTAAACTCTTTTTCTAGAAAGCCTGCTGTAATTTTTGTTTAAAATGCATAATTTGTATGTTTTACTGTAAATGTTTGTTTTCAATCAAAATGGAATTTGTACGATCCTCTTTCGCTCACGAATCTCCTTGTAAATGAGTTCCTTCAACAATGATAAGCTTGGATGTTAGTTTATTGGTTTGTGGTTAATGTAACTAAAATATCACATATTTTATAGACAAGGTGAATAAAATTATCATATATTATAAATCACATAAGAGTTTGTTCATACAAAGTTTACAAATTATATGACCCTACGAGATTTAGGGCATCAACCCCAACAATCTCCCACTTGTCCTAAAGCTAGTGGGGTGAACAAGATAATAAAATATGAGTAGGGCATAACATGGCCAGTACAAGATCTCCCACTTGCCCTAGTCCAGCCGTGGTCTATCCATAGAACCATACTCTGCAGGTGACCCTCAAACACCATAGCCGTGAGGTGCTTCTGCTCTTATGACTCCTAAGCTTTTGAGAATTAGCCACAATATCACTATTATCACAATAATGTGTGATGGGCTATCACATGTCTGGAACAACTTCCAAATCAGTTAGGAATTTCCAAACGACTTCCTTAGCAGCTTCACAAGCTGCTACATACTCAGCCTCCATGGTGGAGTCCGCGATGCACCCCTGCTTGGTGCTTCGCCAAACTACTGCCCCTTCGTTAAGAGTGAACACTTATCCTGAAGTGGATTTCTGAGATCCCTATCAGTCTAAAAATTAGAGTTCGTGTATCCTGTAAGGATCAAATCCTTAAAACCATACAATCTCTCGTTCTCCATAGATGCTTGAGGATGTTCTTAATGGCTTTCCAGTGATCCAATCCTTGATTAGACTGATATTTACTATCCCTACTACATAGCAGATGTCAAGTCTAGTATATAACATCGCATACATCAAACTACTCATGACAGATGCATAGGGGACCGGTCTCATATCCTCAACCTCTTGAGGTGTCTTAGGACACTGTTCCTTAGACAATGTGAATTCGTGCCTAAAAGGCAATAGGCCCCTCCTGGAGTTCGGCAACGAATACTTGACAAGCATTTTATCAATATACAACGCTTAAGATAGTGCTAGCATTTTATTCTTTCGATCTCGAAAGATCTGAATACCGAGAACAAACTGAGCCTCTCCCAAATCTTTCATTTAGAATTGGGTCGCTAGCCAGTTCTTAACTGTAGTCAGTAAACTTACATCATTCCTAATGAGTAGGATATCATCTATGTACAACACTAGAAAAACTACTGAACTGTTGATGATCTTCTTGATGACACAAGGCTCATCAATGTTTTGATCAAAGCCATAAGATTTGATCGCAGTATCAAGCCTTATATTCCATGATCGAAATGCCTATTTTAGTCCATAAATGGACTGATTAAGCTTGCAAATTGCTCTTGACCTTGGATTATGAATCCCTTGGGCTGCACCATATAAATTATCTCCTCAAGATTTCATTTAGAAAAGCAGTCTTGACATCCATTTGCCATATCTCATAGTAATAATATGAGGTAATAGATAGAAGGATCTATATTGTCTTCAGCATGGCAATAAATGAGAAAGTCTCCTCATAGTCGACTCCCTCAACCTGGGTATAACCCTTTGCCACCAGTCTAGCCTTGAAGGTTTGCACCTTCCCATTAGCACCCTGTTTCCTCTTGTAGATCCATTTACAACCTATAGGTTTAACCTCGTCAGGTTGTCTACAAGATCCCATACTGAATTAAAGCACATTGACCCCATTTCAAGATCCATGGCTTTGATCCATTCATCTCTTTCAACTTCCTCCATTACCTTCTTTGACAATGGATCCCCAACCTCACCATCAGCTACCATAGCTAAGCTTTCATTTAAACTCATATAGTGAATAAGTGGGTTTGCAACCCTCCCACTACATTGAGGTTCCCTCAAAACTTGAGGTGGATTTGACATACTAGATGAACCTACTTCAACAACTCTAATTGAGGTACTAGGCTCTTCAACAACTCTTGCTGAAGATTCTGTAGTTTCTTTGGAAATCTCATTCAAAACGATTTTACTTCTGGGTCTGCGCTCTCTTATGTGGTCCTCCTCAAGAAAAGTAGCATTTTTCAAACCAAATACTTTATTTTTTTTTAGGATAAAAGAAATAACCACCTCTTGTTCCCTTGAGTTAGCCTACAAATAGGCATAACCTTGAACATCGTTCCAGTTTCTTAAGATTGGCCTCAAGCACATGTGTTGGGCAACCACAGATTCTGAAATGACGTAAACTAGCTTTACAACCATCCATAACTCCATAGGTGTTTTGGCAACACTCTTAGAAGGAACACAATTCACGATATCAACTATAGTCTCCACTGCATAACCCCAAAACGAGTCTGATAAGGAAGCATAACTCATCAAACTAACAATGTTCGATTTCTCCTCGCTAATACCCCATTTTTCTAAGGTCTACCAAATGCTGAGAGTTAGGATACTATTCCATGTTCTATTAAATTGTTCTGAAAAGTCAAATCTATAAACTCTCCACCTTGATCCGATCGAAGTGTTTTAATCGTTCTATTTAATGCATTCTCAACTTCAACCTTGAATTCTTTGAACTTTTCAAAAGACTACGACTTATGTTGCATTAAATAAACGTACCCATACCTTGAATAATCATTAATGAAAGTGATGAAATATTCATAACCTCCCCTGGCTCTTATATTCATCGGACCACAAAGTTCCGAATGCACTAGCCCTAAAGGTTCTTTGGCCCTATGAACTTTTCCAGTAAAAGGTCTTTTAGTCATCTTGCCTTCAGGGCATGACTCACACAGGTAAAGAATTTTCTTCTAACTCGCTTAGAAGTTCATTCTTCACCAACTTCTCAATCCTATTGAGATTAATGTGTCCTAATCTTAGGTGCCAAAGTTGGGAATTTTCCTTAGGAGAAATTCTAGGTCGCTTATTTTGAGTTACGACAGTTTTAAACATCTTTATGTTATGGAGGGCATTTGTTGCTAACGGGCTTAGCACATACAAATTGTTTTCCAGTTGACCAGAACATATATCAACATCATTCTTAATAATAAACACTTTATTATAAGAAAAGTTAAGATGATAATTATGTTCCAAAAGACATTTTACAGAAACTAAGTTCCCTTTTAAATCAGGAACAACAAATACATCATTCAAAATGAAAAATTTGTTCTGCAAAAATAACTGGAGACCGCCCAATGCCACAGCTGAGACAACGTACCTAGTTCCAACTCACATCGTCAACTCTCCTGCATCAAGTTGCCGCCAGGAACTAATTCTCTTAAAAGCAAAACAAACATGGTTAGTGGCCCAGAGTTAATAATCCAGGCAGAATCATCATTCTCCACTAAACAAGTTTCCGAAATAAGCAAATCACATTTACCTTGTTTGGCCTTCTTCTTTTCTGCCAAATATCTGAGGGAGTTCCCTTTCCAGTGTCCGTCCTAGTTGCAATGGAAACACTTTCCCTTGTCAACCCTCACTGGTTGTCTACCCCTTGGAGCAGCAACTTCTGGGTTAGCAGTAGCCCTTCCCTTTTCACCCTTCTTCTTCTTCCACTTTTTGGTGTCGGAGGAAGAAAGTACAGACTTAGTTCCTGAGGTCAAACCTTTGTGGAAATTTTTAGATGATGAAGCAACACTTGCTTCACCCTTTTTCACCTTTCTTTTCAACATGGATCGAAAATTCTGCATCTCATTGAGTAGAGTAGTCAGGTTGTAGTCAATCCTATTCAGAACAGCATTGCTATGAAAGTGAAGGAAGCTATCTGGTAAAGATTCCAGAATAATGCTAACCTGGCAAGCCTCATCGATGCTTGACTCGTTCATCTCTGCCACGTTGAAGTGGATCATCATGTTGAGAACGTATTCCCGATCAAATGAATCCTCTTGCATACGTGAGTTGAAGATGTACTTGAGAGCATCGTGCCTGAGCTATGCGGACGGTTGTCCGAACAATCCCCTCAGGGACTCCATGATCTCACGTGTAGTGACCATGGGCTCATACTTCTTGGCCAAGACTTCGTTAAGGCTTATCAAGATATATGCGCGAGCCTTCTCGTTTGTCCTTGTCTAGTGCTCATATGCTTCTCAAACGTTTTGAGCAGCAATAGAAGGTGGAATGGGAGGACACTCCTTTATCAAGACGAAACATAAATCATCAATGATCAAAATTGTGTTTATGATATTTTTCCAACTAGCGTAGTTTTCGTCAGTTAATTTGTCGGCGGCAAGTAAACTTAGAGTCGTAGTAGCCATATTAAAGTGCTGAAACAGAACAAACTTAATTAAGTCTACTTGCATTAAACCACTTTTAGAAAATCAATCATATTTTAGCAAAATAGTCTAGCTTACCCTAAGTTACATCTATTTTGCAATGATGCTTCAATGAGGCAAGACAAAAGTCACCGTAGGTTGATCAAGTGTCCCTTCACTGAAATGAGACATTCTTAACCATTAGACAAAAACAATTCCTTGTCCACGTAACTAATAGTCACCATTGTTCGGTCCAAAATTTGTTAACATCCTTAACAATTCTGTGTAAGTGTTACCCCTCATTTTAGGTTCTAGAGTCCCACTCTCATAAGCCAATCTTAGGGAAAAGCCGATAAAAAACAGAGACTAAAGCAACCCTATCCATTTCTGGAGATCAAATAAAGCGTCATGCAAAACTGCAATCCTTTAAGGGGACACCCACAATGCCTTCCCCTTGGGACAATGGAAACATTTTCCCTTGTCAACCCTCACTGGTTGTCTACCCTTTGGAGCAGCAACTTCTGGGTTAGTAGTAGCCCTCCCCTTTTCACCCTTCTTCTTCTTCCACTTTTTGGTGTCAGAGGAAGAAAGTACAGACTTAGTTCCTGAGGTCGAACCTTTGTGGAACTTTTTAGATGATGAAGCAACACTTGCTTCACCATTTTTACCTTTCTTTTCAACATGGATTGAAAATTCGGCATCTCGTTGAGCAGTGTAGTCAGGTTGTAGTCAATCCTGTTCAGAACAACATTGCTACGAAAGTGAAGGAAGCTATCTGGTAAAGATTCCAGAATAATGCTAACCTAGCAAGCCTCATCGATGCTTGACTCGTTCATCTCTGCCACGTTGAAGTGGATCATCATGTTGAGAACATGTTCCCGATCAAATGAATCCTCTTGCATACGTGAGTTGAAGATATACTTGAGAGATCGTGCCTGAGTTATGCAGACGGTTCTCAGGGACTCCATGATCTCACGTGCAGTGACCATGGGCTCATACTTCTTGGCCAAGACTTCGTTAAGGCTTATCAAGATATATGCCCGAGCCTTCTCGTTTTCCCTTATTCAGTGCTCATATGCTTCTCGAACGTTTCGAGCAGCAGTAGAAGGTGGAATGGGAGAACACTCCTCTATCAAGATGAAACATAGATCATCGATGATCAAAATCGTGTTTATGGTATTTTTCCAACTAGCGTGGTTTTCGCCAGTTAATTTGTCGGCAGCAAGTAAACTTAGAGTCGTAGTAGCCATATTAAAGTGCTGAAAAAGAACAAACTTAATTAAGTCTACTTGCATTAAACCACTTTTAAAAAATCAATCATGTTTTAGCAAAATAGTCTAGCTTACCCTAAGTTACATCTATTTTGTAATGATGCTTCAATGAGGCAGGACAAAAGTCACCGTAGGTTGATCAAGTGTCCCTTCACTAAAATGAGATATTCTTAACCATTAGACAGAAACAACTCCTTATCCCTGTAACTAATAGTCACCATTGTTCGGTCCAAAATTTTTTAACATCCTTAACAATTCTGTGTAAGTGTTACCCCTCATTTTAGGTTCTAGAGTCCCACTCTCATAAGCCAACCTTAGGGAAAAGCCGATTAAAAACAGAGACTAAAGCAACCCTATCCATTTCTGGAGATCAAATAAAGCGTCATGCAAAACTACAATCCTTTAGGGGGGACACCCACAATGCCTCAAGGCGATGCATGAAACTTTATCCAACCTAATGAGAGAGACCGAAGGATATGTTGTCACACGTCCCACTCCCACTTACTATAAACACTCTCTCCATTCACCTTTGTATTGACTTACCCAAACACCACCTATAGGGGGACACCCATGGTGCCTCTAGGCCAAAAGTAGATCTCACGATGTGAACTTCTAGTTAGAAACGTGTAGAGGTTATAGTGAAGTATCGTATACCTCATTTTCCTCCTGCTGAGTGTTTTACGTAGGGTTGATTAACTTAGAAAATTTGGCTATTGATTTTATCTAAGTGTTTATTTAATTGCTCAAAAACAACTCTTGCTTTTGATGATTAAACAATTTTGATTCAAGTCCCATTAAACTCTTTAACAGACTTTTATCAAATTTGCATGCATGTAACAAATCTATCTAATTCACTTTCCAGTAGGTTCCCAGGTAGGGGTGCGATGTTTCCATCGACTTAAGTACCCCAACCTAGCCAAAACCAACCTTACACAAAAGGTCCCTTATAGATACATTTGTTACATATTTAATCTTTTTTTAGAAATCAATTTAATCCTATTAAACCGATTTAAAAGATTAAACTTAGATTTCTAATCTCATTAGAAACGTGATCTTAGGTCTACCTCAATCAAATTTTAAAACACTTGATTAAAGCCTAATATATTCATGCAACTCTTTATTATTGATTTTAATTCTAAGAAATGAAACAGTTAAAACCAACCATTGCAAGAATTGTTAGGTTGATGCCCTAAATCTTGTAGGGTTCTGTAGTTTGTAAACACATGTATGAACAAACGCTTTTGTAATTTATAATATGAGATAATTTATTCACTTCAGTCTATGAAATATGAGATATTTTAGTTGCATTAACCACAAACCAATAAACTAAGATCCCTGGTTATCGTTGTAACTTAAGCATGTATGTGGAGACATACAAGTTGATCATGATTTAAGTGATAACCTAAATGGTTTGTAGTATATGGATAAAGGAGGGATACATTATCCTTGTGATACTACGAGTGTGGCCCACTTTGTATGTGTTACAAATGTTATAAAGTGCTACAAATAGTCTGATCCTGATCATTCATGTACAAGACATGCGAGCGGGGATGTTCTATACAAAGGAGTTTGTATAAGACTAAACCACGAAATGTTTAGTCTCGTTATATAACGTCGTTCATGTTAGAGATTTTTATTTCACTAGGATGACCATAGGTAACATGACCATCATCTTGAGTGAGTTATGAACTCCTGCCTATGAGGGTGGTCCTTTGATTTGCATGGGTGCGAGTGGTCAGATCACCGACTCAAACTTACCACTCTGGGGATTCGTTTGATTTTAGAGCTAGAAACTCAGCTACACAAGATGGAATTCATTCCTTCCCCGAAGCAGAGGTAAGTAGATAAATTGCTCCCTTAAAGCCTGATTTCAGGGCTTGAACAATGTGGCGTCATGCCTTCTCTTGGCCAGAGAAGGGTTTAGTCACAATAGGACTATGATGTAGTGTTCATTAGAGGAATCAGTGGTACTTAAGGAGTTAGATGTAACTATAGAGGCAAGACAACAAATTGGTTCAACTGTACTTACAAGCGATTTGTGAAGGGTCATCGTATTGTTGATTCGTTATATCCGATGGACACAGAAATATATTTGTAGTACAAAGAGTGCAGTTGTCAATCTTTAGTGGAGTGCTCGACAGTTAACAGATGGTGGATATTGTGATTAAAAAGGTTAATCAATTATTCATGTACTGTTGGAGCTTCAAGCTACAAGTCCATAAGATCCCTTTGGTAGCTCAATGGATTCATGTTGAGAATCAGTTTTTGGGTTAGTTTGTAATGTTCAAATTAACAAGAGGAAATTTTATTATATATGATATAATTAAATTAATTAAATTATATGTGATATAATTGATTTAATGTATTTGATACATTATTTGATTGGAGGAATTAATATAAATATGATTTATATTAAATGCCATAAAGAAGTAAAAGAACTATTGTTTATACGTTGCATTTGATGTAATATTAAAACTATTAGTTATAAATATAATATGATAAATTAGTTATTATATTTAGTTATAATAAATTAATTATGAGATCATTGATTTTCGTTTTTCTCTAATAACCACCTTAGTGGGTGGTTTTAGACAGTTTATGGCAACCGGTGGGATAAAATTTAAAATAGTTTTTAATTATTCAAACCACACAAAAAGGATCAAGTTATCAGATAGTTTATCGAGAGAGTAAACGATCGTATCAAGTTCACTATACAATAGAGCCATTTTACTGGATCGTCTACACAATTCCTCTATTTTTTACTGGATCGTCTACTCGATCATTCTTTCTCTTCCATTCCTCCTTCCCTCTATCCAAATCTATACAGAACCCACACCTCCTGAATTCTCACACCGAGAATACTAAAGCAATCGAGTAGTGGTGTCCAGTTCTGATCGAGGATCGAGGATCGAGTCATACTCGGTGGTGATCGAGGATCTTCCAGTTCGTGTTGTTTGCTGAGTTTTCTCGTTGCGTTCGTGTTGTTCAACACGTTCGAGTTTGATCAAGGAAATACGTGAAGAAAAGGGTTCTTCAAAGGTATTGTACTTGATCCTTTGTTTTTAATTAAGAAGCATGCTGTAATTTAGTCTTTAATGCATAACTATTTGATTTTATTGTAAATGTTTATGTTCTTTCACAATGGAGTTTGGAACGATCTATTTCCGCTCACTGGTTCTCTAGATTTAGAGTTCCTTCAAGAATGACATACATAAGTCATTTATAATAATTATAAATTAACTTAAGGTAGTGTTATGCTTCATGCAATGTTCATTCATTACTAATATATAACTTTTATATAACAAGTAATGAATTAGGCTATAGCATACATTCCATGCAACCATTCAACCTTATATTATAACTCTTATAATATAAATGATGCATGAAGATGCTATAATGCATGTATACATATAGTATAACTCTTATATTATATGATGCATGAGCATGCTTTATGTAATTTAAATCATGCATACTAATATATTAAAACACTTATAATATAAAAGGATGCATGAAAATAAATGCATAACCTATGGTGGGTTTTAAAACTATATGACATACATTATGGCATATAAAATAAACATACATCACATGTATATTTATCTAAAGTTGATGGACCGAGATAGATGATCTCAAAAACTGAAAACAAAGGCTAACTTATTACAAAACTGAGTCCACAGGTTCGAAACAAGTGAATCGTGTCTTCAGCCGCTAGCCTCGAACCGCTCCACCAAGAACCCTTGTAGCTTGATCGTGTAGCAAACTCCTAATCGAGCAATGAGGCATTGAGTATAGACGATTGTTTATATGATATTGCGTAGCTTTTGACTACGCGATGAGCATGAAAGTCTATGCGATCGTGTAGTGAGCGTCAAGTATCATATACTATGCGATCGTGTAGCTAATGACTATGCGATGAGCATGATAGTTTACACGATCGTTTAGCATGCAATCTTGCATCGAGTATCATATACCACGCGATTGTCTAACCATCAAGCGCCTACACAATCATGCAACCAATGCAACACGATCTTGTAGCAAACTCAACACGATCGCGTAGCATTAGCTATGCGATCGTTAGCAAACGGTATAGATCGTGTAGAAAACTCTACCCGATAGCATAACAAAATCTGAACGATCATTTAGCTCTAGCTACATGATGCGACAACCTTCGTTTCATCTTCTCCGTCGAAACGCACTGCAATCTTTCTTCTGAAGCTTCACGAGCGACCCAAAACTAAACGTATACAGACTCGATTGAAAATTTATTGCCCAAAAATGTAGGGGCTCGTACAAATTAACTTTGTAATTTAAATAGAAAGCCATAAACGGAGAATTTTATCCCATAAACATCCATCAACAAATGATCCATAAAGATTTATCACATAAACACAATGCAAAAACTAAAACCCATCACTACTGTAAACGAATTCAATACATAAATGAAATTTGGAATCCGAACTGCAACCTGGCTCTGATACCAATTGAAGGAACTCATTTTACAAGAGATCCTTGAGTAGAAGCGGATCGAACAAATTCCATTTTTTATTGAAAACTACATTTACAGTAAATTACCTTGCATTCATAAACAAATTACAGCATGCTTTTTACAAAGAAAAGGGGTTAAAGAGATATCACCTTTGAAGAACCTTTCTTCTTGTAAATCCCTTGAACGGTCACGAACCTTGAACTCAGCAAGAACTTGAAGACCTTTTTCAAGAACTTCTCAAACCAAAAGGAGACATAACCACAATAAACCTTTGGTATTCTCAGTATGAGAACCCAAGAGTAGTAGGTTCTGACCATTTTGGTTAGGAGGGTTTCTTTGAGTTTGGAGGAGGAAGAAGATTGAAGAACAGAACGATTCTGCAAATTTCTATCGTATAAACAATCTTCCAATCATGTAGTGTTTCACGTAAGTCTTCGAAGGAAAAATAGAAACTAATTTCTTTTATTTCTTTTGCCATAAAACCAATTAACCACCCACTAAGGTGGTTGGAGAGAAAATAGGAATTTATTATTCAAAATAATAAAATAATATAAATAGATATGATAACTAACTTATCATATCTTATTTATATTAAACTATATGTTATATCAAATATAACACATAACCTATAGTTTTAATATTGTATCATATACAATATAAACTATAGTTCCTTTTCTCTATTTTATGGCATTTATTATAAATCATATTTATATTAAATTTAACAACTATAAATCACATTCATAGAAAATATATTTGAATCCCATTCAAATATTTATTTCCTCCAATTAAACTATAATGTATCAAATACATTATAACATTATATCATATATAATTAAATTCCCTCTTATTAATTTGAACAATTCAAATTAACACAAAAATTGATTCTCAACTAAATCCTTTGGAGCTACCAAAGGGACCTTATGGACCTGTAGCTTGAAGCTCCAAAGGTACATGAATAATTAACTAAACTTTTCAATTACATTATCCACCATTCGTTAACTGTTAGACACTCCACTTAAGACCGACAATTACACTCTTCGCACTACGGATATATTTTTGTGTACATTAGATATAACCAATCAACAGTACGATGACTTTTCGCAAATTGCTCGTAAGTACAGCTGGGCCAAATTACCGTTTTGCCCATGTAGTTACATCTAACTCCTTAAGTACCAATGAATCCTCTAATGAATAATAGATCATAGTCCTACTAGGACTAAACCCCTCTCGGGCTAGGAGAGTGTGTGGTGCCACATTGTTCAAAACCTGGAATGAGCCCTCAAGTGAGCAATTTATCTACTTACCCCTACTTCGGAGAAGGAGTGAATTCCATCTTGTGTGACTATGATGCCAGCTCCCCAATCAGATGAATTCCCAAAATGGTAGGCTTGTTGAGTCGGCGACCTGGCCACTCTCACCCAAACAAATAAAGGACTGCCCTCATACACAGAGGTTCACAAATCACTCAGGATTCAGGTCATGTTACCTATGGACATCCTGGTAAAATGAAAGTCTCTATTATGAACAATGTTATATAATGAGACAAAGCATTTCGTGGTCCGGTCTTATACAACTCATTTGTATAGAATATCCCCGCTTGCATGTCTAATACATGAATGATCAGGATCATATCATTTGTAGAACTTTACAACAATTGTAACACCTATAAAGTGCGCCATACTCGTAGTGTCACCAGATAAGGTACCCAGCTTTATCCATATACAACATATCATTTAGGTTATCACTTAAACATGATCCACTTGTATGTCTCCACATACATGTTTAAGTTACAACGATAACCTTATATGTTAGTTTATTGGTTTGTGGTTAATGCAACTAAAATATTACATATTTTATAGACAAAGTGAATAAAAATATCAAATATTATTAATCACATAAGAGTTTGTTCATACAAAGTTTACAAACTATAGGACCCTATGAGATTTAGGGCATCAATCTCAACAATTTCGAGGCACAAAGTTCTTTAAGGAGAGAAGAATATAATATCCCAAGTTTGTTCGTAACTTAAATTCAGTATTTTCGTAATATTTGAGGACGTTTTTATTAATTTTGAGATTTATTTTTGTTTAAAGGAAAATTTGGGATTTATGTCAAATTAATTTAATTTTTAAGTTAATGTCGAAAAATGAATTTAAAGCTGGGAAATTAGTTTGATTTTGATTTTGGAATTTGAAGAGAAAAAAGAAAGGGTTTTAAATATATATATATATATATATATATATATTTATGTGTTAAAGGAAAGAATAAAATAAGATGGAATAAAATATAGTAGAATAACTATTTTAAATAAACCTAAATAAAATAAGATGGAATAAAATATATCTGCCTTTGACATCGTTCGTCATACAGTCACACCACCCTTGATCCAGATCCGATCAGTCCTCCACTAAATCCACTGTTTTCATCCTCGACCATCGTCGTTCCTTGGGATTTTTGCCTGATGGTGGAGTTGGGTGAAATTTTGGGTAAGTGTGGGTTCCTCTTGGTGACTTTTTGAGGTCTTTGTGAAATTTGAGGAAAAGATTTGATGCCCATTAAGTTTGAAATGAAAGTTAACTTATTCACGTTATTTTCACTTTAGATTTGAGTTTGGGAAACTGTTGAAGTGGCTGTTCAGCGGACTCGTGACTTTTCAGCAAGTGTTTGGTAAGAGTTGTGGTCCTTCTCGTTGGTTTTTTGGGCACCCAATGATTATTCAATTAAATGTTGGCTTAACTCTCGTAACTTAAAGGTTCCAAGTCCTCATCTGTTGGAGTTAAAATCTGTTGAAGGGGAAATCTTGGAGTTGTAATCATGGGAGTGGTTGTTGATCAAGCTTCATTTGTGTAAATTAATTGGGGATCGTTGGAGCAAATTTTGTATGTTTTGCTTTTGGCTCCAAGGATTGAAATTGAGTGTTGTGTTTTGTGTTAGGGGAATTAACTCACGATTTATCTTTGGACGACTATTTGCTTGGGTTGATTTTTGAATTTCGATTCGAGATAAGTAATCTATTTCTAGAACCGTCTACATGCCAGGCGATGAAATTTAAGTTTTTGTTTGACGATTCTGAGGTTGTTTATATAGAATTGCATAAGGATAAATAAGTGATTATATGTGAAAATGTTATGAATGCTAGCATGAACTTCATTATTGTTGTTTATATGACTGGTTGGATGAACTATGGGCATGATGGGATGTATTTACATGTTGTGGGACTATGTGTATGATACATGTTGTATTTACGATACTAATAGTTACCCTTATCGACAATTAGATACCCATTTAGGTAGTGATTTCCTTCGACACTTCACCAGAGATTTGTGTTTTCTTCGGGATTCACCAAAGGTTTCCTTTGGGATTCACCAGAGGTTGTGTTTCCTTCGGGATTCACCAGAGGTTGTGTTTCCTACGGGATTCACCAAGAGGTTTATGTTTCCTTCGGGATTCATCAAAGATTGTGGGTACTCTTAAACTATGATAGGGTGGATTCTACTAGTCATTTATTTATCATTCCATGATAACCAAAGGATTATGTACATCCCACTAGAGGATTGCATCTAGAAGACATAGATGCTTAGCCTGACCCCAGTAGTGGAGTTACTTATTGAGTATTTTATGCTCATCCTTTCTCATGTTTATTTGTTAGGTAAAGTTAAGGACGCGGTGACAAATGACAAGCAGAATCTGTGATCGAGCTACTGGGACCAGTCATATTCTTCCGCTCATGTTTTCAAGATTTTATGTTTTAAATTTTTAGTTTTGACATTTAGAACTCGCAGTTTTGGTATTCGCATTTTAGATTTTTAAGAAAATTTTCTAGATTTGTTTTTATGATTTTATGGGCACCCTACTACTTGAATTTTGGTTATTTAGTTTTAATGAGATTATTTACTTTACATTATTTATTTTGTTTTTACTAAGTTATGAAAGAACGTCGTTATGAATTTCATGCATGTATGTCTATGGTAACGGCCTAGCTTGAGCCCTAGGGAGTTGAGTCTTTACACTAATAAATCATATTTACATTTCTTTTCTTTCTTTCTTCTTCTCAACGAGATACTCCATAATCTGACGTGCTGTATTCATGGCTTCATGTTTCTTGGTAAGAATGACATTGAAGAAAACGCTTCGAAAGAGATTTTAAAATAAAGGACACTTGATTTTACTCGTCGATGACCGCACCATTTGTCTTGGTGACATTGAATTGGACCATCAGATTGAGAACATGTTCTCTAACTGATTGGTCTTTCTTCATGCACATGATATAAACATATTTGTGGGCCTCGTGCCAAATTTGCAAGGACAATTGTCCAAACATCTCCTGGAGAGACTCCATGATCTGATGTGCAGTATTCATGGCCAAGTGTTTCTTGGTAAGAGCGTCATTAAAAAAAACTTTTCGAAAGATATTTTAAAATAAAAGACACCTGACTCTACACGTTGATGATTGCACCATTTTTCTCGATGACATTGAATTGGACTATCAAATTGAGAACATGTTCCCTAATTGATTGGCCTTCCTTCATACACACATTATAAACATACTTGTGAGTCTCGTGCCAAATTTGAGAGGATGGTTGTCCAAACATCTCCTGGAGGGACTTCATGATCTGACATGTAGCATTCATGGCCTCGTGTTTTTTTGGTAAGAATGTCAGACATACTTGGCATGATATAGACTCAGGCCTTGTCGTTGGTCTTTGTCCAATGGTCATAAACATCCTTCAATGCTTGGGATGCATTACGAGTAGAGATTGACCATTCTTCAATGTCGTTGGTCTCCTCCGTTAAGATGAACCGTAAATCATCTATAACTAGAATCATATTCAAGTTAGATTTCCACGATACATAATTTTCTCCTATTAATTTTCAAGGAAATTATTGTTGAAGGCATACTGAAACAAATAACAAAAAATTGGCCATTTTAGTTGTATTCGTCTTAACCCATTACACAATTATCCAATCAATTTAGACAAAATGCATATAATCATAGAACCCTAATTAAACTATTGATTTAGTTTTTGCAACGATACTTCAGAGGTTTAGGGCAACAGCCACCGAAGAGCGATCAACTACCCTTCCCCTGAATTGAGACAATCTTAACTAATTACTAATATCAGAATAACTCTTATTTCTATAGTATTTAGCTACTGATGTTCAGTCAAGGATTTATTAACTAGTTTAATTCATCCCGTAAGTGTGACCCTACCATTTTTAAGATTAACCGAAGAAACCCTATCCATTACTGGAGTTTGTGTTGTTTTGAATCCTAGGATCAGGCCCTTCAAAGAGATAGTCGCTCCAGGACAACAAGTAGGCAGACCATAGGACTCTCACGGTGCAACCTAATGAAAGAGACCGTAGGATACATTAACACACATCCTTCTCCCACTTACTATGAATACTTTCCCTATGCACCTAGCTATTAACCCATGCAAACAGTTTCTGAAGAGAGGCCATGTCCAACGCGACACAAAGCCGAGCATGGATCTCAAGGTGCTAAATTTGATATATTCTATAGACTAATTTTGTCCCACTAAAGTATTCTATTTATTATACTTAGTTAAACTCCGGTTAATGATTCTATCTAAGTCCTTAATTTGCTAAATATAATATTTATATTGATTGTTTCAACAATACTTGATTTCTTTTATTAAACCCTTTTATAAAATCAATCATCTATTACATGCTTATAAAATATTTGCCCAATTCACCTTCCAGGTCAATTTCCAAGTGGAGGTGTTCCGTTTCTGTCAGCTTAAATACCCCGCCTAGACAGAACGTTCCTTAGACAAAGATCCCTTATGGGCAATTATTTATGAATTTAATCTTTTAATGGAATTTATTTTAATTTAAAAAAGTAACCTATTTCTAACCTCATTAAAAATACTTCCAACATAAGTCTAGATGAAATAATCTTAATCCATTTAAAATAATTTGGACCTAAGTTTGCATGCAACTCATGATTATAGATTTTAATCTTGCCCCTTATATATATAACACACATATTTTAATGTCGTATTAAAACCTATATTTTGCACCTAATGATATCGATCAAATTTTATTTTCATTTGAAAAATATAACATTTATATTTGTCATCCATGAAAAATAAACATATATATTCATTATTCCATCATACATTATAACATTTATAATTTTGTATGATGCATAAATATGCTTAATTCATCATACATAAAAAACAGAACACTTATACGATGATGCATGAGCATACTAATTTAATTATACATCCATAAAATATAACACTTTCAATCTATATGACATACATTATGTAATATCGATTTAAACATACATCAAATGTATAATAAATTAAATAGCAAAAATTGGACCAAATTTTGGCACCTTAAAATTATTTAAATTAATATAACTAACTTATATTAACCTAATTAATTAAAATAAAAAATAAGGGCAAAAATGCTTCAGTCGCGCGCCTCCACCAATAATTTTAACATTTGGAGCACAACGGTGCTTAGGGAGAGTGTCGCTATGCTCTGGTTTTCTGCTGTAGGGCACAGTGTTGCACTGCGGTAGGGCATCGTAGCATAGCGATCAAAACATCATAGCACTGAACATAGAGTCACGGTGCTTAGGTCGGCACTTCGACTAGAATCTTCATTCCAACACCCATTTCACCTCCATTTTGGCTCCGTTTTCCACTGATCTCTTCAGCAACACTTGCTCTTCAATCGACACGAACTTACTCGATAACAAAAAATTAAATGCCTAAAAGACAACGAGTCCTTACATTTTAATCGCATTAAAATATAAACTATGTGCCAAAACTTGTAAACATTCAATTTCGCAAACCTCACATTCATAATACCGATTTAAATCCCACTTTTCTAAACTTATTTTGTTTCTAAAATCTGGAAAAAAATTGAAACAAAATACAAGAAATTGCCTTTGATACCAATTGTTGAGTGGAAGCATTAGGACTATCTTGCGTTTAGTTTTTCATTTTATAGGAAACTAAAACAACAACTAAACAAAATAGTAAATAGGATAAACATCGTAGAAGAATGCTTTAAGCTTTAACGAAGGAGAAACAAAGGGGAAGAACTGCTCTTATCTTTCTAGATTCCCAAGCCTCTCAAAATTTCCTCTAGCTTTTCAAACGAACGTCTCCTCAATCGATCTCGGACACGACCAAAAGAATACCTTGTTATTCTCTAGGACTCTAACAATTGGATCGGTTGTATCCAATAATTGGATAGGTGGTATCTAACAATTGGAAGATAGAGAGGTAGATAAATCTCTTTGAGAGAATGAAGAGAGGATTTTAATTTTTGGTGGCTAGGTTAAAATCTTACCAAATAAAATCTTGCCCTGAAAATGGCCATAAGGAAGAATATATATGGAGAAGATTTAACCCCTTCTCCAAGTCTTTCCTTTTCTACCATTATACGAAATTAATTAAATAACCTTTATTTAATTAATTAACACATCAATTAAATAACCATATACATTAAATCCAATTTAATATGTATATAGTTAATTAATAAATATAAACATCACATGTTTATATGTATCCACCTCTCTATAAAATTTCTTAATCAATTAATTAATCAATTAAATAACAATATTAAATCATATTTAATATAGAGTTAATTTACATATAAATATCACATATTTATATATATATACAATTCATTAGCAATCCAATTCCCATAAATTTGATATTTGAATCTCTTTCAAATATATTTCTCTCATAATGTGAATTATAGATTCCATCTATAATTAATTATATATTAATGATATTAATATACAATTTCCTCAATTGATTTGAATAATTCAAATCATTCCTCATTAATATTTTTACTGAGCTAACAAGGGGACCTTCTGGACCTACAGATGAGAAGCTCCAATGATATGAGATTAATTAGCTAAACTCATTAACCAAATTATTCAATATTCGTTAACTGTGCATATATTCTACTAAAGACCTAACACTACACTCTTCTCACTGTAGATATATTTCTGTGTCCATGGATATTGTTCAATAACAGCAATTTAGTCCTTCACTAGTATTCATAACACCAACTAGGTCAATTTACCGTTTCACCCTTGGGCTATCTCTGTATTCTTAAGTACTAATGCTTCTCTAATGAACAACCTGTTTATGATCCAACTATTAAGCAAAAACCCCTCTCAAGCCAATGAGAGGGTAAGACCCTTTGTTCAAGTCCCATAGACAAGGAACACCCATCTACTTACCCTAAAGTCGAGAAGGAGTGAATTTCATCGTATATTATTATGTTCTCAACTCTCTACTCGATCTTGTTCCCAAAATGGTAGGCTTATTGAGTCGACGAACTAGTCACTCTCACCCATACAAATCAAAGGACAATCCCTCATGAACAAGAGTTCATAATATACTCAGGACTAAAACTAAGTTGCCTAGGTCATCCTATTGAAATAGAAACCTAACTCGTCAACGGTGTTAAATCTGGTGGTTACTATTTTGCGGTCTGGTCTTATGTAAATCCAGAAAATCTCTTGTTCCTATAACGACAAGCCATCATTCATTTGGCCAAGAGATCATTAACTTGCTTAACAATCTCTCGTAAGTGTGACCCGCCATTGTAAGCCCGAGAGGTCCATCCCAAAAGGCCAATCCGAAGGGAAAAAATCTGATTGGGGCAAAACCTAAAGCGACCCTATCTATTTTTGGAGTTCACTTTGATATTGACCAACTGCACAAAACCCATCTGAAGGGGGACACTCCCAGGGTGCCAAGAGGGAGTATAGAATGATCTCACGGTGTGAACCAATGACAGAGACTATAGGACGTGTTGACACACTCCCTTCACCCACTTACTATAAACACTCCCTTCGTCCACCTTTATATTGACTCATGCAAACACCATCAGAAGGGGGATGCTCCCAGGGCACCACGAGGCCAAGCATGAATCTCACGGTGTGAATATACAGGGAGAAATGTGAGTGGAATCATAGACATATCTGATATGCCTCTTCCTCCTACTGAGTATTGTATAACCTAGAGTTTAGCTTACTTAGAAAAAACACGGCTAAGGATTTTAACTAATTATGCCAACCAATTTAATCCTATTAAACTAATTTTAAAAGATTAATCTAGGTATCTAAACTCTTTAGAACCACTTGAACTTAGGTCTATCTCAATTCAATTTTAAAACCCTTTTTAAAAACTTGAGTTCATCCTAAGTTCGCATGCAACTCTGAATTAATGATTTTAGGTATAATTTCCTTTATAACACTTATAAATGGAAACAACCACCATAATGCTAAGGCATTCATAATGCTTATAAACAGCCTAAGTGTCATGCTCAATGCATTGTCCATTCATTGCTACTTCTTTTATATAACACTTATACAAAACAGCAATGAAACAAGCAAAACATGCTTCCATTCACCCTTAGACTATAACACTTATAATAAAAGGATGATGCATGATAATGCTCACTGCATGAATAATATCACTCTTATATTTCATGATGCATGCGCATGCTTTCAAGTAATTTCTTCGTGCAATATTTTAACATTTATAATACATGATGCATGAATAATTTCACAACCTAAAGTGGGTTTTAACTATATGATAAACACTTTGGCATATACACCATACATCACATGTATAATAAATTAATGTTGATGAACCGGGTAAAATTGCCTTAAAACCAAGAAAGCAAAGCTAACTATTACAAAGACAAGGAGTCTCTGGTTCAAACAGGCGAACCGCAAAGCATCGCATCTCCAACCATCGTGTACTAAGCACCCTACGATCATCTACATGATAAAACAAACATTTTGCTCTATCGTTTACCAGCGCTCCCAGAGCTAAACGATCATTTAACATTTACTACACGATCGTTTAGAAAAATCTAAACGATCGTTTAACTATTACTACACAATCGCGTACCTTTACTAAGCGATGAAGCCTAAAGTACACGATCACTTAGCGCGCTCTGCACAATGCCCGCCTTCCGCGATCGTCTAAACGAGTATTATGTCGCATATCACCATCGCCTAAGCGATCACTTAGTTAGCATCTCCGTATCGCATACGTGCGATCGCATAGGTAGTAACTAAGCAATGAAGCTTGCTAACTACATGATCGTCTAGCGCGCGCCTTTTACTAAACGATAAGCATCGCATGCTCCCACTACGATCGTCTACCTCCAGCGCCTATGCGATCGGGCAACCAACAATACGCGATAGAATAAACGATTTACCACATCTCTTAGCATTAGATACACGATCGTTTAAAAAATACCATACGATCATCTAGAAAAATCTAAACGATCGCTTAGTTAAATCCCAACGATCGTTTACCTACAACTACACAATACGACCAATGCTTGGTCTTCTTCTTCGTTGAGAACCGCATCTCTATGCTTCGAAGCTTCATCACGAACGACTCGGCGGACTCAAACTCTTTGAATTACAGACTCGATTATGAAGTTAATTATGCCCAAAAACACAGGGGCCCTTAATTAACACTTCGTAATACTGAAAGCTTTAACAAAAGGCAATTCAACACGAAACATTCATCAACTCAACCACAGATGCATAAAATGGTTAACCACAAATGCAGAAACCCACTGCGATTGTAAAATGAGTTCAAAACAGAGTCGTAATTTGGAATATCAGATAACCTGGCTTGAAGGAAATCGAACTCGAGATTTCCATGAACAGTGAAAATTAGATCATTCTAAATTACAATCATGAATGAACATTACAAATTACAGTCATACAGAAACATATAGTTAAGTAATTACTACAGAAATTACAGCATGAACAACTACAAATGAACAAGGAGAAAACTTTACGAACATTTATAGACTCATCTCCACACTCCTTGCTCACGAACGCTCGAACACAGTAACCTCGAATACTCGAACAACACGACCGCAACTTTGAATAAACTCTTCGCACTCTCTTAACGATCGCCTCGGTCACGGACTCCTCAATAACACGAATGGCCTCCACAGAACCTCAACGGTGTCGAATTGAGTATGACACCACCAAGAAGGTTACCTTGGTATACTTTGTGTGAGAATCCAGAGGGTGAGCTCTGTTCGGACTTGGTATGAGGCAGACGAAGGAGGAAAAAACAATTGTGTACACGATCGGGCAAGTGGAAGAAGACAGAGACCTATCGTATAGGTCGATGCCAGATCGTTTAGCTAAAGCTAAGCGATCATCTAGCAAAAGCTAAGCGATTGTTTAGCTCATCATTTAACTCAGTGTCTGTCACCTACAAAACACTACACGATCGTTTATAAAATACGTTGTCACTTAGTAAATCCGTGTTTACTTGACCAGCGCCGTAAATTTTCTTTATGCGAGAGAAAATCTCAAAAAAAAATTCTTTTTTGAGAAAAAATCTTTTCAATACTTACTAAAATTAAGAAGACAATTTTCCTGTTAACTCACGGTTACCATGAAAATTCAATAACCACCCACTCAATTGGCTTTTTAAAGAAAAAGAATTAATTATCCAATAATTAATATTATTATAAATATAAATGATAACCAACTTATCATACTATATTTATAGCCTATAGTTTTAATATTTCATCTCATGAAACATATAAACCATAGTTCTTTTTCTATTCCATGATACTTAATGTAAATCTCATTTACATCAATCCTCCACTAGATATATCTCATATATCAAACCGATTATATCATATATAATCAAAATACCTCTTGTCAATTTAAACATTTCAAATCACACCAAGAACTGATCCTCAACTGAATCCATTAAGCTACTAAGGGGACCTTATGGACCTGCAGCTCGAAGCTCCAATGATACGTGAATAACTGACTAAACTCTTTAGTCACGGAATCCACCATCCGTTAACTGCCAGACACTTCACTAAAGACCGACAGTTAAACTTTCCTTACCACAGATATATTATGTGTCTATCTTAACCAATTAGTAGTGCGATAACCCTTCACAGATCGCTTGTAAGTACAATAGGGCCAATAACCATTATGCCCCTGTAGTTACATCTATCTCCTTAAGTATCACTGATCTCTCTAATGAACATAAGTCATAGTCCTACTATGACTGAGTCTTCTCTTCCAAAGAGAAGTTGTGGCCACTATGTTCAAGCCCCGGAATCAGCCCTTAAGGGAGCAATCTCTCTACATATCCCTGCTTAGGGAAAGAAGTGATTCCATCTTGTGGATTGAGTTCCCAGCTCCTAGATCAGACCAGTCCCAAAAAGGTAAGCATGTTGAGTTGGCAATCTGGCCACTCATACCCATACTAATCAAAGGACTATCCTCAAAGGCAGAAGTTCCCAAAATACTTAGGATTAAAGCTGTGTCAACTATGGTCGTTTAGGTGAGATGTAAGTCTCTAGTATCAACGGCGTTATATACAGAGTCTAGTCATCTCGTGGTCCAAGTCTTATACGAACTCTTTGTATAGGACACCCCCCGCTCGCGCGTCTCCACATGAATGGTCAGGATCTACCATCTGTAGTAGTTTACAACACTTACAAACCTCTACAAAGTGGGTCATATCCGTAGTATCACCAGAATCAGGTATCCCACCTTAATCCTTATACTACAAACCTATTTAGGTTATCACTTAAGGCAAGATCCACTTATATATCACATATACATGCTTAAGTTCACATAAGATAACCAAGAAGCTTTGTTTATTAGATATGAGTAAATGTCAGAATTAAAGAACACTTATTTTATTTATTAAACAATGTGTATTTTATTTATTAAACAATGTGTATCTTTACAAAAAAAAAAAAAAAAAGACTCCGGGAGAATTAGGACACCAATCCCAACAATTTATGCATTTGATGTATATTATAATTAAATAAATATTGTATGTGCATACAGTATGCCATTGAAATTTAAAATCCCACCATAGAAAGCATGTTACATGCATTGTAAGTATGTAATAATTGTTATAATATATAATATGCATGTTAGGGTTTCTTTTATTTAATATAAGTGTTATATTAAATATTGAATGCCTTATGTATGTTATGGATGTTTAGCATGTCTAAAGTTTTATAAGTTGTTAAAAAAATTGGGTTAGACATTTAAAATCTATAAACAACAGTTGCATGCTCACGTAGGTTGACCACCTGTTTTAATTGTTAAAACTTATAAAACCTTGGTTACAAACTCAACTGGTATATAATCCTGTCTAAGGCTTGGGGTACTTAAGTTGACGGTTTACGGAACACCTCCTACCTGGGGATTATAGCTTATTGAGCGTTAGTAACCGGTTTTATGACCATACATGAGTGATGTGAGGTAATAAAATAGTTTATCACCTAGACATCATAGGTTAAAATCCAATTATAAGAGTTATACTTGGATAAACCAAATAGACTTAGTGTTGTTTTATTGGCCGAAAAGAACCTAAGTATAAATCTACCAAAATAGAACATTTCAATCGTAGTTTAATAACTTCTATATGATAGAGTTATTAGAAAGCTTCAGTGGGAGATTAATAACATATATGATACGTTATTTTTAGCTCTCATGTCTCTAAGAGTTCACAATCAAGATTTAAGCGGTACTTCGTGTCACCCTAGGAGTGACCTCCCTATTTTTTAGCTTGAATCTAGATTTCGGTGAATAAAAGGAAGTTGTTTAAACATAAGTCTATTATATGATAAATAGATTTCAACTGCCACGTTTCCACATAGTTTACCCCATGAGATTCATATGACGCTTTGTGTCACCCTGGGAGTGACCTCCCTATTTTTTATGAGTCAATATCAAGGTAAATGGAGGAAGCAGTTCATAGTAAGTGGGTGAAGGATATGTGTCAATATATCCTACGGTCTCCTCCATTAGTCTGAACTGTGAGATTCCTATGTAGCGACTGCTGGTTAGCTTTAAGCGGCCCTTTGCTAGTTGTTTAGCGACGGCTATCCCTACAGAGGGTTGTAACATAGGTTTTGGAACAACCCATACTTCAGTAAAATGAATAGGGTTTTATAGTTTTGTCTTGGATATTGTCTTCTATTTTGGAGGCAAATTCATACCGTTCTATAAGATCTAAAAATGGCGGGTCACACTTACAAGAATTACTAAGTTGTTAGTAAAGATCTTGACCGAAAACGATAACTAAACGACTATATGAATAAGAGTTATTCCGGAGACAATAGGAATAAGAGTTATTCCAGAGATAGTGTTTGGCCAAAATTGTTTTCTTTAATGAAGGAGTATCTGACTGCCCCACGATAGCACATATTCTGACTCATTAAAGTATCGTTGCAAATAAATAATGGTTATGGGTACATTATTACTTTTTGCTAAAACTTGATTTTGGATTTAGTTACAATTTGCTAATTAGAATTTGTTTGAATTTTATCAGCATGTCGAATTCCTCTAGAATACTCTCTTTCGATGTACGTAACAGTAAAATCAAATCAACAAACAAATTACTAGCGGTTGATTACACCAAAAGGGTTTTAACAAAGGATTGTCCTCTATCTCCCAACTCATCTGAAATTATGAATTACATAGATGAGAATACAGAATTCGAACAACAAGACAAATATGATTTACTTATTATCGAAGCATGTTAAGTGAAAAACGATAAAATCTGGACAATTGATTCAGGTGCCACTAATCATATATATACTATCTCAAAGGAAATAAGTTCTTGGAGACAGTTGACAAAAGGTGAAACAATCTTTAAGGTAGGAACGAGGGAGATTGTTTCAGCCCAAGCAGTGGAAGATATGAAGTTATTGATAGGAGATAAGTACATTTATTTGAAAAATGTATATTATATTCCTTCTATGAAAAGGAATCTAACATCTGTCTCTTGTTTGCTAGAACAAAATTATACAGTTTATTTAAAAAATAATCAAGTGTTCATCAATATGGGAAATAAACAGAATTCCAGAACTATTTGATAGAACATGGAATTCAATCTCAACTCACAGCCCCTGGCACACCTCAGCAGAACGGTGTGGCAGAAAGGAGAAACAGAATCTTGTTGGACATGGTTCGTTCCATGATGAGTTACGCTCAGTTACCAAATTATTTTTGGGGACACGCAGTTGAGACTACGGTGTATATTTTGAACATAGTTCCCTCGAAAAACGTTTTTGAAATGCCTTACAAGCTCTGGATGGGACGTAAAGGAAATTTACGTCATTTCAGGATTTAGGGTTGTCAGCACATGTGTTCGTGCAAAATCCTAAAAAATTGGAACACCGTTCAAAAGTATGCCTATTTGTAGGCTACTCGAAAGAAACAAAAGGTGGTTTCTTTTATGATCCTAAAAAAGATAAGGTATTTGTGTCGACAAATGAAATTTTCCTAGAGGAAGACTATATAGAGAATCATCAACCTCGCAGTAAGCTAGTAATAGAAGAAATGTCCAGAGAAACAAAAAATGTATCAACAATAGTTGTTGATAGAGCAGGTCCGTCAACAAGAGTTGTTGATGAAAGTGATACTTCACATTCTTCTCAAGAGTTGAGACTGCCTCGTCGTAGTGGGGGGTTGGGCAACAGTCTGATCAGTACATGGGTTTAGCTGAAACTCAAGTCATCATACCAGATGATGGTTTAAAGGATCCATTGTCTTTTAACCAAGAAATGAATGATGTGGACAAAGATCAATGGATTAAAGCAATGGAGCTTGAAATGGAATCTATGTATTTCAATTCTGTCTGGATCTTAAAGATTAACCTGAAGGGGTAAAACTCATCGGTTACAAATGGATCTACAAGAGAAAACGAGACTAAGCTAGTAAGGTACAGACCTACAAAGCTAGACTTGAGGCAAAAGGGTTTACCCAAAGAGAGGGGGTAGATTTTGAAAGAACCTTCTCTCCAGTTGCCACGATAAAATCTATTAGAATACTTTTGTCCATAGCTACATTTTATTATTATAAAATATGACAAATGGATGTCAAGACAGCTTTTCTGAATGGTTATCTTGAAGAGAGTATCTATATGTCTCAACCAGAAGGGTTTATACAGCAGGGTCAAGAGCAAAAGTTTTGCAAACCTAATCGATCCATTTATGAATTAAAACAATCTTCTAGATCCTGGAATATGAGATTTGACGTTGCGGTCAAATCTTATGGATTTGAACAAAATGTTGACGAACCCTGTGTATACAAGAAAATCATCAACAAAACTATTGATTTCTGGTGTTGTATGTTGATGATATTCTACTCACTAGGAATGAGGTAGAATATCTAGCTGACGTTAAGAGATGGTTGGCTTCACGATTCCAAATGAAAGATTTGGGAGAAGCACAGTATTTTCTTGGAATCCAAATAGTTTGGAATTGCAAGAATAGAACATTGGTATTATCCAAGCATCTTATAAAGATAAGTTGTTGTCTAGGTATAAAATGCAAAATTCCAAGAAATGATTTTTACCTTTCAGGCATGGAATTCACCTGTCTAAGGAACAAAGTCATAAGACACCTCAAGAGGTTGAGGAAATGAATCAAATTCCATATGCATCTGCAATTGGGAGTTTGATGTATGCAATGTTGTGTACTCATCCCGATATATGCTATGTCATAGGAATTTTTAGCAGATTTCAGTTCAATCCTGGTCATGATCATTGGACTGCTGTTAAAAACATTCTAAAGTATCTTCAGAGAACGAGAGATTATATACTCGTGTATAAGGCTAAGGGTCTAATCCTTACTGGATATATTGATTCTGACTTTCAGACCGATATTGATTTGAGGAAATCAACTTCAGGGTCAGTATTCACTCTAAACGGAGGAGCAGTGTGCGGAAGAGAATCAAGCAGAGTTGTATTGATTCGAGGAAACCCTTTCTCCATCTCTTCCTCCTCCATTTTTTGGTTCTGTTTCAAATTTGAAATTCCAAATATGGCGAAGAGGTCAAAGTGTTGGGTTTTATGTCCTAAAACTCGCAGTTTGTAAAATGATAAACATATTCTATAATCAATATACTTATTATTGATTTCATAAATTGTATGAAAGTCTAAATCCAATAAACTAAGACCCATGACTATTGTATGAGTACTTGAACTTTATGTGGAGACATAAGAGTGGATCAGGTTCGAGTAAATAGTCAAAATGATCTATGGTACATGAATAAGGTTGGGTACCTTATTCTGGTAATACCATTGGATTCGGCCTACTCTGTAGTTATTACAAAGAGTTCTAAAGTGCTACATACAATGTGATCCTAATTCATACATGTTATGACATGAGGAGTGGGAACGTCCTATGCAATGAGTTTGCATAAGATCAGGACCTAGAAATAAGTCACTCTTACTTTAGAACGTTGTTTACTGTATAAGGCTGACTATTTCACCTAGACCTAGGTAACTCGATCTTAATCCTGAGCTATGAACTCCTGTTTATTCGGGATTACCCTTAGATTTTCATAGATGAGGGTTGGCTTAACAGTGCTGGCTCAAGAAGACTTCCATTTCAGGGGTGAGATCAGATAGATAATTGGGTTCATAAGGCGCATGACGGAATTCACACCTACCCAATTTCGGGATAGGAGAAAGATTGTTCTCTCAAGTACCAAATCCAGGTCTTGAACAAGGGGCCCCACTCTCACACTAGGCTGAGAGAGTTTGATTTAGTGATTGGATCACAAACCAATTGTTCATTAGAGGATCAGTAGGGACTTAAGGAATAAGACATAATCTCGGGGGTAAAATAGATATTTGACCCAGTCGTTATTACGAACAACCGGTGAAGGGTCGACTTGCTGATTATGGTTAAATCATGTTGGCATAATATATCTACAGTGAGGGGAGTGCAACTATGGGCTTTAGTAGAGTGACCCATTAGTTAACGAATGGGGATTAATCTAGTCTAATGAGTTTAGCCAATTAATCTCGGATCGTTGGAGCCCATGATCTGTAGGTCCACGAGGTCCTCCTACTAGCTCGTAATGGACTAGCTCTAGTATAGCGTGATAAGTTAATTTGAAACGTTCAAATTAGAATTAAGAGAACTAGTAATTATATGAGATATAATTACATATTTAATTTAAGAAGAAATAGGAGTATTTATATATTTAAATATGATTTAAATATATAAAGATGGATATGTGTAAAAATTAATTGAATATTTGATATTAAATTAATTAGTTTTATTTAAAAATTAATTTATGAAATTAATTACATTTTTAAATTTTTAAAATCAAAATGTATTTTGAAAAATCATTTTTGATTTTATGGTAAAATTGAAAAATTAGAAAACAAAATACAAAATGGAAAAATTTTGTTTTCCATTATCCATCACCTAAGTAGCTCACACAAATAGCATTCTCTTTGTCTTGTCTTCTCCAAGCATGAGCTGCAACTCATGTAACTCTCTCCTTTGCATGTTGATCTGCAATATAGTGAAGAGATTGGAGTAAAATTCGGGCATGCAATCTATAGAGAATTTTAGAGAAAATTCGAGTTGAAGAAAGGGTTCTTCACCAAGATTGTTGTTGTGAGCTTTTCTTCTTCATCCCTTGATTCAAGCTTGTTTTGAGTCCAACAACTCAATCTACAGCACCAAGAGAATAGTGGGGAAGATCTTGAGGTGGTCTGCAATCAGATTCGGAGAAGATAGCAGCTGGAGAAGGAGCTTTGAAGAAGTTCTACAAGAGATATGTATTGAAACTCACTTGTTTTCTGCAAGAGTATACTTTATATTTTGCAAAAATTAGTAAATTAGAGTACCTAGATGATCCTTGTGCTTCTGCTGTTGCTGATACAATCCTACACGAAGTCTATCCACAAACAGTGGAGATGATCTAGAAGAAAGACCCAAGTGGTTTGATCAATGTAATTCAAGGAGGCATGGGAAAGTAGGGAACGAGCTTCAACCTATCAAATAGATCCGGTCAAAATAGTGTAAATCAACACCTTCCAACCCTACACTCGTACATCCTCCAACTTTCGAAGAATTTCGGATATGGCTTTTTTTTCGTTACACTAAACCCAACAAATTTCTCTCCATCCTCTTTCTTCTTCGTATTTTTTTCCTTGCCTAATCTCTAATGCTTCTCTCCTCTTCTTGTTCTCTACACTTCTACTTCCTATGAAAACTTCTTCCTCTCAATCGTACTATGCTTTCATCAATTTTTGCCAAACATTCAAGCCTAAACTTTTTCAAGTTCTTCCATCGATTGTGCTCTTTTTTCTAGTTTTTCTGAAATTTCTTATAATTTTGTATTGATTTAGGGGAGAATCAGTGAAGACCCATTAAGAAATGATAGATAAATAGAAAAGGAAGAAGTAATCATCAGAGAAATGATAGATAAGTAGAAAAGGAAGAGTTACATTTTACCTTTCGTGTTGCCATAATTGGTTCCCATAGCACCTACATGTAACAATTGCATTAAAGATAACGAAGAATTTATCTGTGTTCCTTTTTTATTCATTTTTTTCTATGTGGTTTTGTCTTCGTTTTGTTAATTTTTTTATTGTTCGTTGGCTCTTATCTTCGTGTGATCTCATAAGAAGGCTATGACCTCTATGGTATACAAATTGTCGTACATTATGTAAATTTATTTGATTTCTCATATACAAATTGTTGTACAAAACCGTTTAGTGCTCATATGCCAATTTGATTTTTTGTTCACTCTTGATTCTCATCTTGATCTCTATTATGATTTCTATATACAATGAATGTGTCTTAGGCTAGTTTAGATCTTCTATAACAATTGGAGAAACATTGAGATTTAGAGGATTGCATGTTGAGTGAAACTTGAAGTGATTATTATAGGTTGTATTGTTTGTGATGAAAGCCTTTTAATAGCTTTCTTAATTACAGGTTGTATTGCTTATGATGAAGCCTTGTAGATTTCAATGTCGATTTCACCTCAAGGAACAACTTCATCACCAAATTTGTTCCCATTGTTTGACTCAAATCAACTCACGACCTCACTTTCACTTCATCCAACTCAACAATTTCAAGTTCTTTATCCATAATCTTGATTGAGTTTGTAAATTTTGAAAGCTTGTAAATTTTGAAGCCCAATTCTACGATGTCATAATCTTGAAAGCTTGTAGATTTTGTATTTTGTGAATTTATATAGTTACAAATTATGTTTGGTATACTTTTATTGTTGGATAATTTTTTTATTTTGTGATGTACAAATGAATTACAAAATTTCAAATATGAAAGGAAGTCATGGTATTTGATGCATTATCCAGTATGTTATGTGTGTATTTAACTAAAAATAAGCACTTGTAATGTAAATGGATTACAAAATTTCAATGCATAAGTTTGTTGTAGCATAAAATTAAAGCTATATATATGCATTAAAAAAAGGTTATTTTATGTTAAAGATAACATTATAAAAAGCTATTATATGACCAAGAGAAAAGGTTATTATAAGGTAAAGATAGCATTGAGAATAAGCTATTATACATTAAAGATAGCCTTAATAACTAAAGCTATAAAACTTTTTCATAGCAAGGTATATATGTTATATCTTCTTACTCTATTATAGCATCTGATATAGTCATAAAAAAACACTATAAAAAGTCCCAAACTTTTAATAACATGGGCTATCAGAATCTTCGAAAAAAACTAAAAAAGGTCTATTATAACTTTTTTCGTTAGCTATCATATTCATTATTTCTTGTAATGATTGTTGCATAAATTTCGGTACCACTAAAGTGTGTGTAAAATAATATAGAAGAAAAAGGACAAATTTTCTAATCTAAGTTTTCCATGATAACCATTACCGTGTATATTTTAAAACTTAGTATATTTCTCTTTGATTTACTAGAGAACAAAGCATTATCAATTGTAAATTTTGTTCCTCTAGATAAAATAATATTTTTTTTCTAAAACTATCAATCAAGTTTGTAAGACCTAATATTGTATTGATTTTTGCTTTTAGCATTATCAATTTTGAGAAATATTTTTTTTTAAGTATAGTGTGTATTATTGCACTATTTGTCAAACATTAATCTTCATTGTTGATACCTGAGCTATAAAAAAATTGATAAATATTAATATTTCTTAATTAAAAAGAATAATAAATATTGAACCCTGACAATATACAAAATAGAGTGTATAATTAAATTTTTAAAGAAAATAAAACATAATATTGCATATTCTCATGATCCACTGTAGTACTTACTCCTTCAATGTTGTTTATTTTCTCTTCATGCGATTTAAAAGAATTTGCAACATCCAAATGTTTCATATTTCTTTAGGAGATTTACAAATTTGTTTCTACATACCGATCCAATTTTAATTTAATGAGACGTTTAAAGTTCAAAAAGATGTACTAAGTACATGATTAATGCCTCTTTTGAATCACATCTAAAATGTGGAACTTTCTTTTTAATCATCATATGTGTGGTTTTTTGGAAATTAAGTGATCTATAATCACCACAAAATCGATGAGTAATGCTTTTATGTAACTAATTTAATTCACCCCAAGAATTTTGTTTGTATAAATGTATCGGTGGCAACTTTGGAAAGGTCATATAGGGAGAATAGAATATATCCCTTACGATGTCTACATTTATAGGATCTAGAAGGACATATTGAAAGCTCAAGAAGAGATTTGAAGCTCTATATCTCGCGTTTTACAACTCGAGTGAATGTGGCATGCGTTCAGAGTTCTGTCTTTTCATTTTTTTCTTTTCCTTATAGTTTTTATACGATTTTTTTTATTAGAATTGTAGTTTGTTAGGGTGATTTTGAGTTATAATGAGTTCTAAATCTAACATATAAAAACTTGATCATTTATGCTAAAGAAACAAATATTAGTAAGTTCTAGCCATGACCTTTTGGACAATTTGTGTAAACTAATGAATCCATATATTATAAATGTGTGACAACTTCATTATTTTCATAAAATTAATTTTTGAAACAAATTTAATTTAGGAAAGAAGGGGGAAATGAGAAAACAAAATTACATTGAATCATAAAAATTAAAAAACAAGATTGGATTCAACAAGCTAATCAAACTTATTGAACGAGATAGCTTATAAAAGTTTAAATGTAAAACAATCACTCAACCAATACTCATTTCCAAGTAGAAAATATCCAAAAATAGCTAAATAACATACAAAATTTCAAGGTGTTATATATAAATTCATTTTGTAGCATTGGTAAGATTATGAAATCTTGAAGTATAAGCATAAGAAGATTAATTAGGGTGTTTTTACATCACCTATTGCCCTCCTACATATATTAGGTTTTTTTTCTTTTGGAGAATTAGAGATTGAGATCTCAACTTGTTGATTTGGTCAAGCATTATTGCTACTCAATGCAGCATTCAAAGCCATGCTCTCTATTATAGTTATTAGTTGGAAAGCTTATCATCCTCCTCACTTTGGGTTGTAAAGTGTGACATTCTTTGAATCCTTTATTGTGGTGTGATATGTATCCAAGTAGAGAGCTGATTTTAAAGCCAATTTGTCTCTACCGTTCTAATGAAACTCGACGTCTCATATATACATAATTTTTATAGACATTTTCATATGTGAATTTGTGATAAAAGGTACATCAATATTTTCAATATATCATAGAAATTTTGATAAAATCTATAGCCTAAGATATCAAGTACAAGAAACCTTAATATAGTTCTAAGGCTTAAATGTTTATTTGTTTATTTGTTGATACTTTCTAAAAAAAATATTTGTTTGTTCATTTAAATATTTTCTGAAAACTTATATTCATAACCTTTTTAGAAATGTCCATCCATATCAACTTTTTTATCAAAATTTTAATTGACATTTAGAATCATATGTTCCAATAGCCACATATTTTAACCTAAATTTCTAGTCCTTAGTTAAAATTCCAAACTTGGGTTATGAACTTCTACGACGTTTTTTTTTTTTTTTTTAATCTTTGTTGATTTTCATTTTTAAGAAATTACCTAATCTCATGCATATCCAGTGAAAAACGTCAGTATAATACGCAAGTCTTGTTCTTAGTCATTTCAAATTCAGATTTGTGGACGGTTATTTTGTTAAGTGCACTTGTTTGAAATATCAAATCATATTCTTTTATTCAATAGACCAACCTTTTTGTACATTATGTGAAATTATCCATTATTAGAATCAACATATATTATATATCATCAGCACACATGTGCACACCCCTATATTTAAGAGGTAATTCCAATAAGGAGTATTTTTAAGGATAATAAAAAATGTGTATTACATCATTTTTAGAAAATTGTAAATATAGTAAATTCTATTAGTAATAGATTTCTATTATTGGTAGACTTTTACCAATGATATAGTCTATTGATGATAGATTTCTACTAGCAATATGATCTATTACTGATAAACTATCTATATTTTGCCATGTTTATGATTTTTTTTACATTATGTTATATCTGCTCTTTAGACTTGATTGCTATATTTGCAACTGTCCTTTATAGTTTGAAAGGTCTATGTTTAATCACTCACACCACAGTCATTCAGATCAAAAGAAAAGAAAAAGTCTGAACATTTAGTAAATGACTTCTTAAAATCAAAACCAAAAGTTCGAGATTTAATTTATTGTAAGCTTCAAGACTAAATTTGTAATTTAATTAACAAGTTAAAATTATTTAGTCCATGAATTTTGGGGTTTTTGTTTATTTGGTCATTGAATTTTTAAAAGTGTTTAATATGTTTCTAAATTTTTTATTTTAGGATAATTGTAATAGGTAGCATTTTTATAGCTGATAATTAAGTATATAACAATACTTTTAAAAAATTGTAAATATAGCAAAATCTATCAGTGATAGACTCCTAACTTCAATAGTTGGACTAAATTTTGATATATCTACAAATTTTTTTGCATTATGATATATCTACTAATATTTTAGGTCTAATTATTATATTTACATGTGCCCATTAATTTTATGTCTAATATGTCATTGAAAGTTCAAATTTTTTTTAAAAAAATTAAGTAATATTATATGTTAAACATATAAAAATTTAAATATGGTATCTAAAAGAACATAAACTTTCATTTTTACGCTTAGCTGGCCATAAAATTTAACAAAAATCAAAATTAAGAAACTAAATTATAATTTCAAAAGATCTAAGACTAAATACTCCCAATATCAAACAAAAGTTTTAATTCAACTTTATAAACTTTTTAAAGTGTTAAAATTAAATTTGAAGTATTAGTGTCATCAAAGAGAGGGTAGAAAAGAGTGAGACATTTATAATGGAAATAGGGGACTGTTCCATTTAATGTAAAGACAATGACGCAATATTCAGACAAGATGACAGTTGAATTGAAAAAAATAAATTAAATGAGTTACATGCAACCATAACAACCACGTTACATTACCCGAAAAAAATATAATTCAAAAAATTCAAAAAGTGATTTTAAAAAATAAAAGATTAAGCAAAAAATATTTAAAAATTTGTAAAATTTAATTATAATTATAATAAACATTGTTATTAGTGTCTATCATAGGTAGACGTTGATAGACTTGTATCAACATCTATCAATAATAGAAACTGATACAAGTCTATCACTAATAGATGTTGGTAGAAATCTATCATTGTCTATCAGTGATGGAAACTAATTAGAAGTCTATCATTCACATAAACTGATAGAAGTTTATTTGATAGAGGCAGATAGAAGTCTATTAGTTTTTATCACTAATAGTAATTGATAAACTGATGTCTATCATAATACAAATTTATACAAGTCTAGAACCCATCCTCAGTTCGGATTGTAGGTTACAACTCGCCTACATGAAGTCGGAATCGCTAGAGGCAGATAGAAGTCTATCAGTTTCTATCACTAATGGTAAATTCGTTCCCAAGCCTTGTACACACCGCCCGTCATACTATGGAAGCTAGTCATGCCCGGATCTTGAACATAGTGGTCACACCCTCTCTTCCATATAAAATTCTATCAGTTTCTATCACTGATAGAAGTCTATCATTATACAAATTTATACAAGTCCATCATTGATAGAAGTTGATAAAAGTCTACCAATGACTTTTTTTTTATTTCTATAAATTATTTGAAATTTTTTCTATTTATGAAAATTTCTAAAAAAAAAAAATATTTGAGACCGAAAATAAAATATTTGTCCACGTAAACCCTTTAATTAAATAATCTAACATGCGAATTTTAGGTGTTGATTGCAAGTGGTCCATTTGTATGCTTACGTGTGCTTCAATGCTTTCACATCGCCACTTTTTTATTTATAGATTGTAAAATTGAAAATTAATATTTAGTGTTATTGTTGTAGTTCTACGTGTTTTTTTTTTTTTCTAATTTAAATAAATTAACGATGTGGACCTTGTAAAATAGGTATTGGATTATAGTCTTAATACTAAGAAATATTAATAACAACAAAAATGGGTCTTCGATTCTTAAAAACTTTCATAAACTTTCTTTTTTTACTTTTTTTTCTGTCCTTAAATCGACTGTCACGGAAAATGCGTCATTGAAAAAATGTTGTTAGTGATTATTTTGAGTCTTCATTTATCACTTGTCATGATGACATTGTTAACAAAAGACCAAAAAGTTAACTTTTTTTATCAATTAAACATTTATATTGACATTCAGAATATGTCACAAAAACAATATAGTCGCATATTTACAGTACCAATAATGATTTGATCGTGAACTTTCTAGACGTACTGACAGTTATTTATAGTCACTGAAGTTTGATAGTTTTTCGATGTCAAATAAATACATCTCATGGTATTTATGAAGTGTCAAAGAAATGTTATAATGATAATAAATTATTTTCTTCATAACATTACATCTATGTTTCCACCAATTTTGATATACAACAATATAAATATGAAATTTCATATATAACAATAGAGTTAGTTACATTTATATATATAACGAAACTAGTAACCAAAATTTGGTTAAGTTCTTTAAATATACGGCGAATGTTGCTGCAAAAAGTGTTGGCACCATCCCAACAAAAGAACACATCTATAAATAACTTACTTGATATGGTTTCCTCACTTCAATAAGTTTTTGAAATATTTAATAAAAAATTATATTATTTTACGATTTAACCCAATACATTAATATCAACAATAATAACAACATTCATTAAATATATTACCTTCGACATCCTCCCAACTCATTAAACATAAATATTTTCACTCAAAATATTGATGCCTAAACATATTTCCACAAAGTAAATAAAATGTAATTAAATGAGGTAAATGTTGCAAAAGTTGATAGACACCAACTTGTAGATTATTATTCTATAGAAAAATCAGTTGGAAAATAATAAGTCTACTTTGTTTTATATATAATTAAATTACAAAAAAATTGTGTTAATTAACCAAGTACAGTAGCTAGTTTTTTCTAATTAAATTAAAATTTATTAATTACTATTAATATCTTTACTTCCTTTGCAGTGGGGTTTTCTTAAAGCACAAACTAAGCCTAATAAGAGGTGGCATTTGGATGGATTTTTGGTTTATTCATTTCATAATTCTATAATTATTTTTAAATACAAAGTTATAAAGAAAAAGAAAGTATTGTTCTTAAGACAACTAATACTAGTTATAGATCAATGACACTACTGAAGAAGATCAGTGACACTAAAATAAGTCATAAAAGTTGAAATTCTCTTGAAATTTCCCATTTTTTTCCTGCAAAAAGTGTTTTATTTTTTTCAATTTAATGATTTTGAAAAAAAATTCATTCTTTAATGACTTTTAATTATAATCATAAATGAGTGACACGAAAAAAATTATCACAAAAGTTGAGAATAAAAATTTTACATTTTCCTTTTTATGAACATGGCTTCTTTTTTTTTTTTTTTTGTTTTCTTAAATTTAATGACTTTTATTTACCATCATAAATCAATGTGACAGTAAAAACCCATCATAAATTTTGATAATTTTGAAAATCTATATTTTTTTCTAAAAGAAGTGTAAATTCGATTTTTATGACTGCTTTTCTCTGCTCCTTTCTAGATTTGACTTTCTTCTCGTGTCATGAAAAGCTCATTTTATAATAGTGTTAGTATATAAATATTATTACCTGTGAAAAGGGGAAGAAAATCTAAAACCATTGTAGTAGATACTCCCTAACTAAAATAAAATGATAATAATAAATTAATATATTTATTAAATTTTCATTGACATAATATTCTTCTTGTTATTTTTATATATCTAAGAGTTCCGACATTTACATGTAAGGAGACATTTCAATTATATTGTAAAATAAAAAATAAAGAAACAAAAAAATGCCACTAATGTGAATATAATATAAATAATTAGTATTTTATTATTTTAAAAATGTAAAAGGTTTATTTATTAATTCATATATGTTTTTCCTACCAATTTTTTTAGAAATATCATTTGTCATCGATATTTTATCATCGTCCTTATCAACATTTCAATAAAATGAGACTTCGATATTTATATCTATTCACATAGACATTTTAAACATTATCATATAAACTAGTGACGGTATATTACAAAATATTAATAGAAAAAACTGTGTAATTTAGAATATTAAGGAAAGAAAAGGGAAAAATCCAGTACTAAACAATGCAAAAATAGAAGTATATTACCATTAAAAGAAAAAAAAAATCCGAGATTAGATAAGAAATTAAGGAGATAGGGTCTTGGCCGTCAACACAGAGGAGCTCTCCTATTATTGAAAATTATTAGGTTAGCCAACTATTCAAGAATAATGAGTCTCATTATTCAAGAACACAATTATGTAATGAAGCTACATGTTCAAAATTTATATACATCTTAAGCCAAATTTAACGACTATGAATAAAAAAAAATAAGAGAAAACAATATGATTAATTTATTTACAACAAAAATACGATAATTCAAAATTAATTAGATATTCTTCGATCGATTTTATAATTTCAATAATACGTAAGGGTATGTTCGGAAGTGATTTCAAGAAAGATAATTCTACTACTCTCGGATTAAGTGATTGTCTCATGAGTATCCTTTTGAAAGTGGAGTGGGATCATTACCGATAAAAAGTTCCTTTTTTTGGCAAAATAATGATGTGACTAAAATGAAGTATTACGCTTATTAATTCTAGAAAGTTAAGTTTCCTCGTTTGATGTTAGCCTTCACTTTTAAGTGACAAAATAATTGTGGTATCATTTTTTTTTCATTCTTGAAGGCAAGTTTTATCCTTGAGAGTGGTTGCACCTAATATATGCTTCCCTCATTTTTATACATATAGGGAAAAAAATAGTAAGTGCTACCTGACATGTTTCTATTGAGTGAAACCTTAGGTTAGGTTGTACGGCTAAAAGGAAAATGAAATTACACTCTTTTTCCGAAGCTAAAAAATGTGCACGTAGAAGATAGAAACTCGAACTTTTGAACTTGTAGTCAAAATACATAATTTTGTGTGAATTAAAATATATTCGTCCTCTCTGACACTATACTTACTATCAATATATTATCGAACATCGTCAATTGTTGTTTTATTTTTTAGTACATTAGTTAAGACATCTAAATGTATTTAAGGTAGGGTTTTTTATCATTAATGTTTTTTGAACACCATTGTATGATGGCAAAACAAATTTATTTATTTAAATAAATGAAGTATGACCACAATTTTATGGTCATATCAACTCTTTTGATAGTTCTTTAAAAAAAAATTAGGTTAAATAATGTTTTTGGTCCCTAACTTTTATGAAAATAACAATTAAGTCTCTAAATTTTGATTTATAATAACTTAGTCCCTGAACTTTAGTACATAACAATTTAGTCTTTATACTTTCGATACTGTAACAATTTAGTCACTAACGTTGAAAATATTAACAAAATTAGATGTAATTTTGTATTTTGTAAAAATATTAAGTCTCTAATTAGTTTAACGGTTTATTTATGCATGAAATCTCTTTAAACCTTAATATTAATTTCTACAATAGAGACTAAATTGTTATAAATTTTAAAGCTCAAAGACTAGATTGTTACATTATAAACTTTAGGAACTAAATTATTACAAAATTAAAAGTATAAGAACTAAATCATTATAAACCAAAATTCATGGACTAAATTGTTACTTATTTGAAAGCTTAGGGACTAAAAGTGATTTTTAACCTTATAATTTATAAGCTTCGAGTTACTTCCTTGAGCTTCTTCTAAATGTTATATATAAATAGCATTTCTCTCTCTTCTTTTTTTTTTTTTTTTTCTATCTAGTTTTCTGGGATATTGAAATCGCTTAACTTTATATTTAAGACAATAGAGCTATGCTCATGTTAGCAAATATAATATTTTTCTCTAAATATTGGTCTACCATTTGTAATAGATTTTTCAAATTTTATCTGTTCCTCTTTTTTTCTTTAAAAATAAAAGGATGAAACATGAACCTAATAGAAGAATTATTAAAGTAGTTAATTAACAAACTTGAGCATAGTTCATCGGTGGTAGCTGACGTATACTTATTTTTTAAGTTCGTAGGTTTAAATCTCGATATCCCACGTTTTAAGATACCTTTCTTTTTCATATTATTACTAATCTCTCTAGAGTAGATGCTTTAATTTTAACTTTTATTTTAGTCACACTCAAACATGGTATAACTTCTAACTTCTGTCTACCTATTAATATCTTAACATTTACACATACCTTCTAACCAACTTTCATCCATCTTCTCCACATAACTTCTATCACTTCTATTGACATTACATAGAAATGAATTCCCACTCTTCCATTTAATTCTTTTCCAACTAATTATTTCACCACACACAAATAATCAATCATGTTAATTAACTCACCATTTTGATTTTTCTCTATGTAAAATCATTTCCCATCAAACTTCTTCCTAACTACTTCTTGAAATTAAGCACTTTTGTACGAGAAAAATGTCTTTTAAACATTTAGATTCCGTTTCATAACCATTTTGTTTTTTATTTTTATTTTTGAAAATTAGATCAATAGACACTAGCCCCACTCCCAAATTTCTTCCTTTGTTTTCTACTTTTCACCAATGGTTTAAAAAATCAAGCCAAATTTTGAAAACTAAAAAAGTAGGTTTCAAGAAGTTGTTTTATTTTTAAAATTTTGCTATGAAACCATTGTACTTAGGAAAGATACAAATCATTATAAAAAATGTGGAGGAAATAGGTATAGTTTTCAAAAACAAAAACAAAAAACCAAATGGTCAATAAATAGAGCCCTAAAACGTCATTTTAAATATGTCATTTGAACAACATAACAATAAGCTTCAAGGTATTCATTTCTCTTCAAAGATATATATTAATTACATTAATTCTTCTAATTGTGATTAAGCTTTTTTTTTTTTTTTTTTAATCTTAGTGTATTGTAATTTGTTTCTACATTGAGATCCCTAATGATAAGGATGTTAAGATTTTGGCAACTTCAAACGGATTGTAACATAACGCACCCATATAATTGATATCATCAATAATTCAAAGATAAATTAATGTTTTGTTTGATGAAAGTTATTTAACCTTATAAGCATTATTTTCCTCTATAGTTTTCTTGCTTACCTTCTTTCTTACAACATTTTCTTTTTAAGAAAAAAAAAAAAAAAAAAAAAAAAACCAAGTCTATTGTTGAAATCTAAAAAATAGTAGGTTTTTTCTAAATAAAAAATGTGTCATTTTTGCATATAGAAGAATAAAACAAAATATAGCAAAATTTTAAAACTATCAATGATAGACATTGATGACATT
Source organism: Benincasa hispida (assembly GCF_027475165.1). NCBI lineage: Eukaryota > Viridiplantae > Streptophyta > Magnoliopsida > Cucurbitales > Cucurbitaceae > Benincasa > Benincasa hispida. Next base: position 26,509,688 of record NC_143482.1, on the reverse strand, counting down.
TATAGATTTCTATCGGTATTTATCAGTGATATTGATGGACACTGATTCAGCGTCTATCACTGATAGTTCTAAAATTTTGCTATATCTTGTAAACATTTTCAAGAATTTTACCATTTGAAATAATTTCCCTAAAAAAATTGTTTTTTAAATATTTTTTTTTTTAGAATTTGAAAAACCACCTAGAAATTGTTCTTTAAAAAAAAATACTAAATTTCCAAACACATAAAACAAAAAGAAAAGGGAAGGGCTATTGGAATGGAGCTTAAAATTTTTTATTACTTTTGTAAGAACTTGTCATCTCAAGTACATTATCCACCCTAAGTTATTTTGCTCTGTATTAGCTCAAGCATCCCTCTTTTTTACCTTATTTTTGAGATAATAGTCCAATAATGAATGGTAAATTCGAGCATCGCTTAGTAAATAAAGACATCAATTTATCATCGTAAAGGTTGAAAATTTGTTCTCCCATCCCACATAGATCAATCTTACTGGTACCTTTTATAAATTATATAATGGCTTTAATGAGCAATAGTGTACTTTTTCACTTAGGTGTAAAGGAAATCAAAGACTAAATTATAAAGGCTATGTAATAATTAGCATAGTAATAAATAAGAGTCCCAAAATATGGAAAGGCAAATGTATGGCATTCAAATCCCATAACCTAAAAAATAAAAAATGGAACTCCCTCAATGCTAACTTAATCAATGAAACACAACCATTTAGGAACTGTATCAGAATTTTCTTTTCTTTTTTTCAATTTTTTTTTCTACAAGTATGTCAGTGTTTCATCAACAATATCACAATAAAAATAAAACTAAATAAATGTAGGAATGGGTAGAAACTTTAAAGAGATGGTAGACTCAATCGAGCGTCTAAATCTCTTCCTTTAGAATTTTCGAGAAATCCCAACCTCCCAAAATTAAACTCAGGAATGGGTAGAAACTTTATAGAGATGGTGGACTCAATCGAGTGTCGAAATCTCTTCCTTTAGAATTTTCGAGAAACTTCCCAAAATTAAACTCATAAAGAGTTCAATGTAAAAGTTTTAGTGCATATTTTCTTTGTATAATTCATTGTTTAAGTTTAGTAAAGGTTCAAAATTATGACTACTAAAAAATCCTTGAAACTATAGAGAGTATGGAGATTATGCACTAATCATAAGAATTTATTTAATCATACATACTAATAATTATAAAAGATAAAGAGATGTTTTCAAATATAGTAAAATGAACATTGTCACTGTCTATAGGTGATCATAGTAATAAACTATTATCATCTATCACTAATAGACCATGACATTTTGCTATATTTGAAAATCTTTTTGGCAATTTTTCCATTTAAAATAATTTTCAAAGATAAATACTTATACAAAACTAAAAAAAAAAAAAAAAAAAAAAAAAAAAAAAAAAAAAAAAAAAAAAAAAAAAAAAAAAAAAATCTAAACCCTAAAAATCTAATAAAGTAATTAAAATAGGATCCTAACATCATAGGTAAGATTAATATAACATGAGAAAGGGTTAACATAGGAATATGAACAATATATTCATGGAAATGTGAAGATTGAACCTTACAAATATCAATATGAGCGACTTTCTTAGAAAAGTTATAGAAACCAAGAAACTTTTTTAATTTATAGCAATTAATAAAAATATTTTTATTTTTGTAATTTATTTATTTAAAAAAAAAATTGGTTTTAATATTACTTTCATCTTGACTTTTTCAACTTCTGTTCAATTTGGTCTCCTTTTCGTCCTTGTATGTTTTAACGTTGATTTATTTTAGTTTTTATATTCTTAAAATGTGCTCATTTTGAGATCTATACATATAAAAAATGTTTGTTTTCCTCTATTAATTTATTTTTTATTTCATTTTTTTATTATCATAATTTAGTACAAACATTATGCTGAATTCTTAAAAATAATTAAAAAAAAAAAAAACAACAAAAACAAAATTGTGAGAAATGTGAGAAATCCTGAGAAATTAGCAATAACTTTCCATGTTTCCGTGCCTAAATAATTAGTTTATCTTAGTTTGAGCGACGATATAGAAGATGAGTAACGGAACTGTTACTACACATTGTGTGTTGTATGAAAGAAAAGTTAACCCAAAATGTGTAAAGTTACAATAGTAGAAAAAGAAGCAAATTTTGCTTGAAGTTGAATGTTTTCATCACAAATATTGGTAAATCTAAAGAAAGCACCATAAAGGTGTAAGCAAAGTTTGTAGGCTTTTCAATTTGCAGTTAATGTTTAAGTTTTAAACAAGTATTATATTAAATCACCGGTTGACCTAAAAACTCAAACTCATGAGTAAAAGTAAATTTAATATATATCAATATTTTTTTATATCCGTGAGTGTTCGAGCCAACTTACATGCACCTCAACTAATATCACAAAACAATTAATCTGATCCCACAACATTTGGGATGGATTGAACTCATCCCCTCTTAGCTTTTTATCAAACATAATATCCTTTATTTTGTATTATGCCAACCCATGATGATTATTATCAATATTCTAATATCAATGAGTAGAAATTAATATTAATTGGAGAAATTATATTTGCAAGGGTCTAAACAGAGAACCTCATAAACCTCTTTCTCTAATACCATGTTAAATCACTATTGACTCAAAAATATTAAATTTATGGATGAAGATAAATTTAGTATTATGCCAATACAGTTAAGGGTATGGAAAGTATGGGAAGTAAGGTAGTTTAAAGAAAAGGTAGCATGAAAAGGGAAGTTTGTGGGTAAGCTAGTGCAAGGGAAACAGTCTTCTTATAGTGACCAGGTGTAGCTCATTTCTTACCTCAAAGAACCTGAAAAAAGTGAATTTATTCTTAGCAATTTTGCAGTACCCTTTTTCCCACTTCATAGCTGAACTAATATCTCAATTTCTGTGTTTAAGGCGGGTGTTGTCAGACACCAAATTAAGCTATGAAGTCCAAACTTAATAGGTAAGAGTTAAGAAGTCTATACTTAGAATGTAAAATTGAAAAATATAGTTTCTCGATAAATGTTCAAAATAGAAAAAGAAGAAAAGATGGAATTCCTGGTTAAAAGTGCAAAATAGAAAAATAAGAAAAAATGAAGTTCATCGATAAATGTGCAAACTTTAATAGTGTTTACTATTGAAGTTGAGTTATTTAACACCAACTTATGAAATTTGTGACCCATACAGCCCCTAAATCCGTGAAAATTTTTGTTTAGAGACAAAAGCTTACGACTCCGATGACATATAGTGTTGTCACGTATGTTAACACAAAAGTTGGTGCATGTCCCAAGGAATTTGGGACCATACTTGCACTACATATTACCTACATATTATGCACGATGTATTACCTATTATGCACATGCAAAGTAATAACTATTATGCATGACATATTACCTATACATGCAAAGTAATAACTATTACGCACAACATATTACCTGCATATTCAAATAATATTTATGGCATGATTCTAAAACACTTTTATCATGATTAAAATGATTCTAAAACACACATTTAATCACTCAAAATCAATTGAATGTTTAATTCTATACTTTTAAACACATTTTTCATACTATTAAAATTGATAGTATGCGAATGGTTGAAGTTTTAGGGATGGCTCATTTTACAAGTTTCCTTCAACTGAATTCTATTTCTCTCATTTGTCACCGGCTTTCTTTTGCCATCTGTTCGTCCGAGGCACGTTGAAGCAAAGCCACAGCCGTTTGAGTTCCTCGCTTCATCTGGAAAAGTTGTAGCATAGCTGAAGAGATTACTCTATTTTCGTTGGATTTCTTCTTTAATTCTACGTATCTCTACCTTTACATTATAGCTTATCCTCTCTTACGGAGTTTTATGTATTTTCTTCTTTATCATGAGCCAAGAATCTTGTCAATGTTCTAATTTGTAAAATGTTCCAAAGCATTCTAATTTTTTTATTTCAATGAATGAAAATCTTTGTTTTTAGTATTTATATTCTTTCACTACTTTCGTTCTTTCCCACTAAAGCCCTGAATCAACCCCTTGGCTTGATGAGTCATTTCAGAACTACCCCTCGAGCCTTCCAAACCAAGGAAAACCATAAATCAATATGTTTGGTTTGATGGGTCATCCTCAGGATAACTCAGAGATTACATGCTAGAACGTTTTGATATCAAGACAAGCCAAAAGTCAACTCAAACGAGTTTGATAGATCTTATCGACAAGAAAACCTGGAGACTTCCCAAATTGGCAAGAGGAAAAGTCATTCCTTGTTATAATAGCCCAAAACTCAGAGGTACACAACACATTGTGAGAGGCTAAAGCACTATAGAATCTAGGAAAATACATCTGCCAAAAGGCAAAAACAAAGTAAAAACCAAAAGAGCTACATACAAAAAAGCAGTACTCCCAAGTTGATCTACGAGTCCAAACCAACATATTTATCCGTACAATCCCAACTAGGGAGTGGGGATTAATGTAATAGAGTAATTCTTGATCGAGAGTTACAAGCTTAAGAAGGGCACGACACTGGGAAAATTTGAAATAGACCAATCATGTCAAGATTCAAAGAGTCCAGGCAAACAAGAGGTGTGAGAGGAAATTGTGCCAAGAAGCACAACAAGATTGCCTTGGCCTCAAAGGCCAAGGTTGAGGCCAAACCCTCCCATTCGAAGAGCCTGGTCCACATGGACCATAGACATGTTCCATATACCATTGCCTGAACCAGCATTCCAGTGTTCTTAGCGAAAGGCACAATAAAGTGCATTAGTTTTTTTGGAGCTTAAGCATATAATATATATATATATATTTTGTGAGGCACACCATATATAAAAGTACTACATAAAGAAGAGAAAGCATAGTTGAAGTGGAAATATGGTGGAAAAGAAAGACCCTTAAGCGCAAGAAATTTTGCATTTAGGCTTAGTAAATTTGATTTTTTTAGTTAATAAAGAAGGAAAAACTCTAATCATTATTGTTTTTAAAAAATAATGAAAAAACCCAAGGCCCAAGGCTTTGAGCTTTGGAGCTTCACAAAAGACGTGTGTCGAAAGTGTTCCTTATTTTAAGAGCTTAGCACCAGACCTCCACCTTTAAGTCTAGGCCCACCAGAGAGGGCTTTTTAAAACACTAAACCATTCCGAGTCCTAACCAAAAATAAGTTAGGAGGAACCCTAGACTTAACTCCTCTATAATTAGGAGATAATAGCATCACGAAAGATAAGTTCATCTTCTTCCATAAGAAACTGACTTTGACCCTTTGGTGAAACTGGCTTAAGCATCAAAGATCTGGTAGGCACCACACTAGTGAATTTCTTATTGTTTTGCAAGTCATCTTCTTTCCTTGAGTTACAAATTCACCGTCGGTGACATGAAAGTCAAGTAAATTTTTCGGTCCAAATTTTGCCGATCAACAAAAACTTTGTACATTTTTTATAATTTTACAAAAAATTATTTCAGATTTTGTTGAATATTTGTTAGATACTTTTCTTAGACTTCAGAACTATCTATCAGGTATTGTTGTGTCTTAGATTAGGTATTATTTGAAAATTGTGATGTTTAGAAATGTTAGTATCTATATTTGTTGAAAATGTGAAATTTCACCATTTACAACTTGGAAAAAAAGCTCAATATTAAGGGAGAGAGACACAGGAGAGAGGAGGGCAAAGTTAAAAAACAAAATAAGACAAACCAAAAGCCGATCCGATGTGTCCCGATTTGGTTGGTGAAACCGAAACTGGATAAGTCTAGCAACTCGACCCATTTACACATCTAAACATATAAACATATTGCTTCACTTTCAGAGATCGTGGAAATAAGTTGGATGCAATTTGATACCAACTAAAATGTATGTTCGTCTCAAATAAGTGATGTTTGATACACTATATAGCCTTACTCTCAAAGCTTAAGAAAATAAGATAGTGGAAATTGCAACCCAGATTTCACTCATCCCAAACAATTCGGCTCTCCACTTCTCTTCAGAATTCAAAGAAAGCGATATGATAAAGTACTAAAGGCTAACTCTAGCAGCTTTGCATGCAAGACAAGCGGTGAACAGATTCAATGCTCTGAATGCAAAACAAGAGCCTTCTATAGTTTTCGTAAGGAAAAAAAGCTCTATGGGAACTTTCTAAGAAAAAGAAAATAGCAAAGATCATAAGAGAATATTTCCTGAACTCCTTTTTCAGGTTATGGTAGTTTGTTCAAGAAGCTCATCCGCTATGAAAGATATATAAAAGCTTTAACTCGGAATGGAAGGAAAATTTCCAAGGCAAGGTTCACAGAAGGCTGGGAAGTAGTACACCCGGTTCACTAGGTTCTATTCTACCACAGCAGGGCCTAATCATACTCAAAAGAAGATCATCCTTGAGAGCAGAGCGGAAGAGAGTATAACTTAGAGACAAGTGAATAAAATTTCTGATAAAGCAAACATAAAGCACGAGGAAGAAGCCTCAGTGATGTCAAACCTTTGCATCTTAAGCCATTCAACGGTCTCAAAAATCATGATAACACTGCTTAGAATTAAAAAAAAAAAAAAAAAAAAAAAAAAATGCTAATCCTCGTAACTTCCTATAGAGATCCTCTCAAAGTCTTAGTTACTAAAATAAATTCTTGCAAATAAGGAGCAGCCGTAAACTGTATAATCTATTTGATGATTAGCTGCAGATCTAAATCAAATATGATCTCTCCTTACTTTTTTCTTTTTAATGAAAACAATTTTTATCAAGAAAAAAATGAAAGAATACACGGGCATATAAAAAACCAAGCCTACAAAAAGGAAGGGACTCCTTTTACAAGAAAAGACTCCAACTATACGAAACCGTTCCTATAGAATAATTACAAAAAGTCTTCGAAATCGAAGCCCACAGGAAAATATGAAAGGGAACAAGGGACCATAACTCCCTATAACCCTGTTGCACACTCCTAAACACCCTACTGTTCCGCTCACCCCACAAAACCCATAAAACTGCACATACACCAGCAAGCTAAAGAAATCAGCCTTTTCCCCACTAGTCTCACCTTCCATTAAGTTACGAGCTAAGTGCCAAAGATTACTCAGCACCTACTCAAGACAAGACAACTCAAAATTTATTCACAACTCCCCCTGCCCCCGCCCCCAATTCCGTACTGATGTCCTAAACAACACATTGCAAGGGAAGACTCTTGTTGCCAAAATCGAAAAAAATAAAAAATTATATCCGTGAGTGTCCCAGTCGACTTACGTGCACCTCGACTAATCTTACAAGACAACTCACCTAAACCTACAACATTTGAATGTCAAAGAAACTCATAAGATATTAAATCCTAGATAGGTGGCCACAATGGGCTAAACTCATGACCTTTTAGCCTTTTTTATCAAAATCAAACATACTTCACAATTGATTTTGTAGCAATCAAACCTATCCTCCTAAATGGATATGCTGGCATGCTTTTATTCACACACAGCAGCCATCATCAATCTTGCCTTGGCAACCACCACACAAATACAAGTTAAATTATCAATAATGATCCCAATTTCCAGAGAAGTATACCGAGAGTTCTTACCATCTACCAGAAAGTTATCCAAGTACAATACTTCTTTACTTCAAGCTTATAATAGGAACACAATCATATGATAGCATATCACTTTACATACTTCAAACTAAGATTGTTTGCATGTGTGATTTATTAAAGAATGTCAAGGATTTGGCATTCCACAAAAGTCTTTAGAGCAATATAAAGCATGACTAGATTTCAGTTTACCAAATAAAAGAAACAGAATGCAAATTACTGGAACAACAAAGAATCATCAATAACTGTAATGATTAAAATCTAAAATAAACAAAGTACAGCCAAACTATCACCAAAAAGAATCATTGGGTTTTAGATTCTATTCTCTTCTTCTTCCTATTGGCAGCATAACTTTTCAAATGGAAGTTGATAAAAAGAGCTAAAAGAGAGCCATTGAAAACAGCATTAAAGCACCAACCCCCAAAGCCAGAGCAACCAGCAACAGATCCACCAAAATGCTCATACAACATTTGACCCGAGACCACAAAACTAAACACAAACTGTAAGATTTGGCAGTCAGTGACCAACCTCTTCCACTTCGGTCGAATCCCAAAGGTGCATAGGAAGTAGTATCCATACATTATCACGTGAACTGTCGCATTGGTCACAAGCGCAATGGGGAACAGTGATTGGGAAGTATGAAGCCAGAGATAACACATGATCAAAACCGTTGAATGGTGGTAAACATGGAGGAATGTGAGGCGTTGAAATGACCCGGTGAGGATGATCAAGAGGGTATCAATGAATTCAAGAATCTTAGACAGGTAGAAGACATAAGCCCAGAAGAAGAGAGGTCCAACTGGTGGGGTGCGAGGTGGAAAACAGATAATCCAGTGGAGATGAGGCAAACGATAAATGGAAGAAAGAGTGCATCCAAGGGCCATGATGAAGGAGAGGATGAGAAGAACAAAGTTGTGAAGGGCTGAGATTGTCTTGAGAAAGTTGGGGGAAATGGAAGGAATGGGAATGCGGGAGAGGAGGAAGGTGAGGAATAGGTAAGAGAAAACAGTAAGGATGAGGAACAGGGGCGTGGAGGCGAAGGTTTGACCTTCAATCCATTCAAAATTGAGGATAATGGGATGATTCACAAGCCAATATCGAAGAACTGAGAGAATTTGATTCATTCTGTACTTCACAAGACACCCAAATGAGAGGAGATAGACTAAGGGAATTCGAAGAGATACATCGACAGAGACTCGTTGTTCGTTTATTTCAAGGAAAACGGAAAAACAAAGATCCCTAACAAACAAATTCAGATACAATTTAGTTAAGCAAACAATTACATAAAGTCAATGAATAAAAGTTAGGGTTTGGAAGCTGAGATTTGAGTCGGGAACCAAGGCTTTGAGAAATTTGTCCGAAACTTTCAAAATGTGGGCTGGGCAAAGGAGGTGGAGCTCGAACTGTAACTCAATGGAGTAAAATGAACGCCATTAATGGAGATGATGAAGCTGCGCAACGTACCTGGAACGGAGGAAGACGGTAAAACGCTCAGACAGACAGGTTTGGACAGCAGTGAACACTTGGACAACAGTGGCTGTGGGAGATTCGGACGTGGATAACAACTTTCAAACAACGTCTCGAAGGAAGCTCGAGTAGGTATATCTTTTTCATGAATGTAGGGACTTTCTGGGACGCTGAAAGGATATAGGATATAGAGAGTTCTGTTATATGGAAAGTTTCTGATCATGATCAAATATGTTCAAGCATTAAGATAATACACGATACACAGAAGGAAAATAACAGTGAAATATAAAACAATCGGTGAGATAGAATAATGAGTCTCCAAATACTGAGATGATATAGGATGTGAGGATATACCATCTCACCCAAACTGCCCATAATTTTTTGTTTTTCATTTAATTTTTTATTTCTTTTTACCCCTTATTTTGAAGGATATTTCTAATCAAATTGGACGTGTTTGGGCCATAACACTATTTTAAAACCTCAATTAACTACGGTAAACATTATTTCAAAATCTCTATTTGCTACGGTTTTTACTGTTTTACATCTATCGTTTTTTTTATTCTTTGTTATAGTGTTTACTATTTCCTTTTTAAACTAAAATAGTTTACACTTCAAATACATACTATTATAACCCAAATTAAAATAATCTACACTCCAAAAATAAACTATTATAATTCAACTACGGTAATTTAAGAATATAATAACTAATTTCTTGCCCCAAACGTCCTCATTATGTTTTAGTAATATTATTCCCTTTAAAATTACAACATAGCTAGCATATAAGTGAAGAAGAAATTTATTATATATTGTGATTCTCAAAGAAATTTATTCTAGTCAGTACTTCTGCAACTATTTTTCTCTATTTCCTTTTGAATTAAATATTTGTTCTTCTGCAATTTCTATTTCGAAAGTAAGATTTATTCTCGTTAATGAATTACTGTTCAAATTCAGAGTCCAATCTTGCAACTATGGTAAAACCGAAAAGCCTTCTTTCCCTATAGTTGTTCCATCCATTAGAGTGTATAACTCCAAATCACTTTATCTATTTTAGGTGATTTAGGTTGGGTAAAACATGTTTTAAGGTATTTTTTAGGTACTTTTTATCTTACAACTTTCAAATATGAAATGTCTAACACCAAATCACTTTTATACCTATTTTAGGTGATCTAGGGTGGGAGTGACATGTTCACAACAAACTATCATTTCAGCCTTATCTATCTCGGTTGATGCATTTAACCTCCGTTTTGGCCCATTTTAGCTTCATTTCATCACTAACGGTCTATTCTATCTCTTAGATGCTTGATACCAATCATGAAATAAACACAAAAATCTAGGAACAAACCTGAATTAAGCAGAGCAAGATAGCACATTTCTGGTACTATCAAACACCCGAATTTAATTCTTGATTGTCCTCGAACAAGGTAAAATAAAACACACATTCACACAAGATATGCTCACTCAATTTGCAAGGTTTGTTATTCAAGTCTTAACATTCTCCTAGAATCTAACTTGCAATCAATAATGCAATCAATAATGCAATTAAATCATATCAGTCAATGAAGCACAACTTAAAATTAATTATAGACCTATTCATGCATAAGTGAGTTTTAAGTCCTTCTAAGTTAGCCCCAATAGCCCAAAACGGTTATATATAGCTCTCAATTCGTTTTCCATTACTTTAGCGCAAGCATTAACCATCAAGGGTAGAAAAAAAAAATCAAGACTATATATCAATTGAGGTGCATGATGTTAACATAAATTCTTTATATCTATATTGAATAGATAAACCCTAGGATCATTCATGTCAAATTGTCAAGAATAACATACCGGATTCCAATGCAAAATTGATGATAGCTTTGATGATGGATGACTATGGTCTTCCTCAAGTGCGATCTCTCTAGATGGGATTCAAGAAAGACTGAAGTGCTTATTGTTTTAATATATCGGGGACCATAGCCCTAAGGTCTCTTTATATACTAGTTCAATTAGGGTTCCCATTAAACCCTAATTAACTAGGAATGGGCTTCTACCCATTAAGTCCATACTCAATTAGGAATCTAGGGCCTTAATTAATTAGATCACATAATAGGGCCCAATCTAATAAAATAATGTGATAAATTATTAATCACATACATAGCTTATACTTTAATTAAACATATTATTATTTAAATATGTCTAACAATCTCCCACTTAGCTATGTCTATGTACCTAATATAATTAAATCACATAAACCTTAAGCGCGCATAAACAGGTTATTTCAATAATAGAATTCCCCTTTAGTTCAATCTAGTCCATCTCCTGTATTAGCATGGAATCAAGGCGGCTTTCGTCACTACCCTTGTAACTAAACCTTCCTTGATCACCAATTCCAATACATTCAATGACATAGATCAAGTATGGATGGATAGCATGGAAACTACATGCAAAGTGATCTGGATCATGCCTGTTTCCAACTGGTCCAAATTCCTTAATGAGATCATTCTAAAAAAAAACTTTATGCTAAACTGCATGCATGATAAACAAGTTCAGATAATAAAACATAAACCATCAACTTTATTCTATATAGAAAATAAACAAAATAAGGTCAAAGAACATCCTCAATAATAAACTCCCACTAAACCATGGAATTAGAAAAGTGACTAATACCCATGTGAGCAACATGCTCATGAAAAACTTTAGGTGGTAAACCTTTAATCAATGAATCTGCCACCATAGAGTTTGTTCCTATGTGTTCTATCGAAATTTAACCATTTTGAACTCTTTCTTTAACAACCAGAAACTTTACGTCTACATGCTTTGACTTCTTATTACTTCTGTTGTTGTTGGAATACATCACAGCCGACTTAATGTCACAAAATAATTTTAGTGGTCTTTCTATGCGAACCACTATCCACAGCTCAGTGACAAAATTTTGTAGCCATATTTCATGATTGGATGCCTCATAACATGCTATAAACTCCGCAGCACGGTAGAAGAAGCTATAAGTGTTTATTTAACACTTTTCTAGGATACAGCTCCTCTAGCCAACATGAAGATATAGCCTAAAGTGGATCGCAAAGTGTCTTGACATCCAGCATAATCAGAATCAGAATACCCAATGATCTCCAAAACTTCTGATCTCCGATAAGTGAGCATATAATCTTTTGTTCTCTGTAAATACTTCATAACCCGTTTGGCTGCTTTCCAATGATCCATCCCCGGGTTACTCAAATATTTGCCTAACACTCCAACTATGAACGCAATATCTGGACGCGTACATACTTGAGCATACATTAGACTTCCAATGGCCGAGGCATAGGGAACCTTCTGCATCTCCTTAGTCTCGAGTGTGGTCTTGGGGCATTGAATGAAATTTATCACCTTTAGCGATCGGGGTATCTCTCGGCGCACAGTCTTTCATGCCAAATCTACTCAAGATCTTTTCAATGTAGTTCATTTGTGACAATCTCAAAATACCTTGAGAATGATCTCGCCGTATTTCAATGCCTAATACAAAAGAAGATCACCAAGATCCTTTGTCTCAAAATTTCTTATGAGAAATCTCTTATGTCATGCAATAAACCTACATCATTACTAGCTATGAGTATGTCATCAACATATAACACCAGAAAGATTGATTTACTCCCACTGAACTTGTGATATACACAATCTTCCACAATGTTCACCTCAAAACCAAATGAGGTTATCACTTCATAGAATTTGTGATACCATTGACGAAAGGTTTGCTTGAGACCGTAGATGGATTTCTTTAATTTGCACACCATAGACTTTGAATTATCAGATACAAAGTTTTCTGGTTTCACCATATAAATCGTCTCATCAATGTTCCCATTGAGAAAAGCAGTTTTTGCATCCATCTGGTGTAGCTCTAATCAAAGTGAGCTACCAGTGCCATGATTACCCTAAAAAGAGTCTTTCGATGAAACCGGAGAGAAAGTCTCTTTGTAATCAATGCCTTCCTTTTGAGTAAAACCCTTTGCAACAAGACGAGCCTTATATCTTTCGATATTGCCATGTGAATCCCTTTTGGTTTTAAATATCCATTTACAACCTATGGGTTTCACTCCTGATGGCAGTTCGACAAGTTCCTAAACGTCATTGTCTTTCATGGATTTTATTTCCTCTTCCATAGCACTTATCCACTTTTGAGAGTTAGAACTTTATAAAACTTGTTGGAAGTTGATTGGATCATCTTCCATTACGTCCACATCATCCTGATATTCTTGAAGAAACACAATATAATCATTTGGAATTATACTTCTTCTCTCTCTAGTAGATCTTCTTAGTGGTACTTCTTGAGGTTGTTGAGTTTGAACTTCAGTTTCAACATCGGGGACTTCAATGTTGTCTTGTTCTATAATTGGTTCAATAATGAAGTCGGGAATTGGAGCCTGAACATCATTTATAATCACATAAGGAAAAGAAACCAATTCCTCTTCAAAGACAACTTTCCTTATGTTATCTTCCCCCCAAACTCAACATCCTCAAGGAATCTAGCATTTTCTGTCTCAAACAATGATCTAGAAGTGAGATCATAAAACTTGAAACCCCGAGAGTGCTCAAAATACCCAACAAAATAGCAGCTAATAGTTCTTGAGTCCAATTTTCTTTCATTAGGCCTATAAGGCCTAGCCTCAGCTGGACAACCCCATATGTGAAGATGCCTAATACTAGACTTCTTTCCTGTCCACAACTCATAAGGGGTTTTGGCTATTACTTTACTAGGTACCCTATTAAGGATATATGTTGCAGTCTTTAGTGCCTCACCCAAAAGGGATTGTGGTATAGAAGAATGACTAATCATACTTCTTACCACATCCTTAAGTGTTCTATTTCACCTTTCCGCTACATCATTCATGCTGGGTTTGCCCGACATAATGTATTGCGAGACGTTCCACATTCCTCTAGGTATTTGGCAAAGGGCCCTAGACATTGTTCACCTGATCCATCATATCTACCGTAATATTCACCACCACGATCAAATTTGACAGCCTTAATTTTCTTTCCAAGTTGAAGTTCAACTTCAGCTTCGAAAGACTTGAAAACGTCAAAGGATTGAGAATTCTCATGAATTAAATATAGGTACCCATATCTTGAATAGTCATTTATGAACGTAATAAAATATCGTTGTCCATTCCAAGAGGCCGTAGGGAATGGACCACAAATGTCTGTAAGTATTAGTTCTAAGACGTCTAAGCATCTGTTGGCACCTAATTTTCTTATGTTTGTCTGTTTTTCCTTAATACATTCCACACAAACGTTGAAGTTACTTAAATCAAGGGAATCAAGAATTCCATCTGACACAAGTCTCTGAATTCTCTGTTTAAAGATGTGACTTAAACATTTGTGCCATAACATAGCATAATTCTCATTTAATTTACACTTTGTACCACATGAATTAGATAACAAGATCTTGTTAAATGAAGCAAAAGAATCAAGCATATATAGATTATCAATTAAAGAACCAGTACCAATAAGCTTAGAATCTTAAAAAAGACTAACTTTATTATTTCCAAAAGAACAAGAAAAACCAAATTTGTCCAAACTGAAAATAAAACTAAATTCCATCTAAATGACGGTACAACAAAAGTCTCATTCAGATCCAAATAACAACCAGTTTTTAAAAGTAATCTAAATTTTCCAATAGCTTCAACTGGAACTGCTTTGCCATCGCCCACATAGATGAATCTTTCAGTATCACTTGGCAGCCGGCTCCATAAGCAATCCTGCATTGATATACTTATGTGAGTAGTAGCACCAGAATCTACCCACCAAGTATCTGTAGGTACAGAAGCTAAATTAACTTTAGAACAAACCAAAATAAGAAGTTTACCCTTCTTTACACGCCACTTGGCGTACTTGGGATAATCTTACTTGAAGTGACCTTTCTTTTTGCAGAAAAAACAAGGATTTTTAGTAGCTTGTTTCTTGTTTTTATTCTGCTGAGATGTCCCTTCTGCAGCATCCACAATTCTCCTTTTCTTCTTATCACGAGAGCCTATTGCCAAATGAGCACTTTCTATCATTTCTCTCTTAATCCTATCTTCTTCTTGCACACATTGTGAGATAAGCTCATTAATACTCTATTTATCCTTCTGAGTATTATAGCTTATCTTAAGCTGAGTGAATTGTGCAGGAAGAGAGATAAGTACCAGATGCACAAGTAAATTTTCATTTATCTCGATATCAAGTACCTTTAATTTACCTGCGAGATTTGACATTTCCATAATGTACTCCCTTATGTTTCCATTGCCCTTATACCTTATATAAGTTAAAGAAGTCAAAAGATTACTTGCTTTCCCTTTCTCATTTTTAGCAAAATATTTCTCAATTTGAGCAAGGAACTTATTGACATTTTCACTTTCCGTGCTAGAGCCCCGAAAAGACTCCAGAATGGAGTGCCTAATGATCATCAGACACATGTTCCCACTTCTCTATATTAGCGTATTTGGTTGTTCCTCTGTAGAAGTAGGTTTATCGGTCCTTAATGCAAGGTTCAAATCCATACACCCAAGAAGTATCTCTAGGCTTTCTTTCCAAATCTTGAAGTTCGATCCATTCAACTTAGGGATTGAACTTAGATTTCCAGATATTTGAGTAAGACCAACTGAAACAATAAACAACAAAACATATGCTCATAATTAAAACATAATAAAATAATTTCATATATGTGGTGGGCCCCTTTAACAAGATACCTAGCACAACATTGATGTCTAGCCTTTGGGCAAAAAACACCAACCGTAAATGGTACTCTCAACGTAGTAATCAAAGTACTGACAATTAACTCTATAAAAAAAAAAAAATAGTCTTTCTTTGGATCGACTACTTTTCACATGAGCCATCCTTATAATTGCCACATACTCATTACCACATGCATACCCATAATTTGGCCAAATAATTATCTTCCTTTGGGCCGATAATTATCCGCATAAATTCATGAATATGCACATCTTATATTTCATAATTAAAACGATCTAGATAATAGAGGCTACTTTGGTAACATATTATTTTTGACCAATTCAATCTAAAATATAAGATACAATAATATAATAATATTATTGTACAAAAAATAAAGGAGGAAGAACACCAAATAGTCTTTTACAAAATTCACTTAATAATTGCATACACGTAATACAATTAAAGTAACATAAACATGTGAATAGCACAAAAACAATCAAATTGTAGATTTTAATTCACAAACTTATCAATCAAGAACTAAGAACCATTTTCAAGAATTTCACCAAGTTGTTAATCAATAAAACTTAGAAACGCGGGCAAGAAGTTCAATCAGTAATTAATCCAAATAGTTGACAAATTCAATATTATCAAACTATTAAAAAATAAATTCACTAAATTCAATCATTCTTTTTTAACCTTAAAAAAAAACCACCAGTGTCCAAAATTATCAATCACAATTCAGTTTTGAATAGATAAACCCTAGGATCATTCATGTCAAATTGTCAAGAATAACATACCGGATTCCATTGCAAAATTGATGATAGCTTCAAGATGATGATGAATGATTATGGTCTTCCTCAACCAAAACTCCGAATGCCCTTAATGGGATCTCTCTCTAGATGGGATTCAAGAAAGATTGAGTGCTTATTGTTTTGGTATATCGGGGACCATAGTCCTAAGGTCTCTTTATATACTAGTTCAATTAGGGTTCCCATTAAACCCTAATTAACTAGGAATAAGCTTCTACCCATTAAGTCTATTAGAAATCTAGGGCTTTAATTAATTAGATCACATAATAGGGTCCAATCTAATAAAATAACCCAATGTGATAAATTATTAATCTACATACATAGCCCATACTTTAATTAAACATATTATTATTTAAATATGTCTAACACATGAAACTAAACTCTAGGGGTGCCCTAAACTTGCATTCTTTTTACCTAGGAACATAACTTTCGCATATCACTGCAGGGAACTATACTGTTAGGCCGAATATTTACGTTGTTAATAAAACCCAAAACTAAACAAATAAATTTGTAATACTTCATTCCTTCAACTAGTACTTAAAATGGTAGTCAAAGTGGAAAGCATGGGTCGATCCATAGGGAATTGATTGAACAATTAAATCAAAGAACGAATTCTTTAAAAATGGGGGGTTTTAGTTTGTAAAAGAAATCAAAAGAAAGTAATTTGAAAAATCTTTATTGTTTTAGAGACACACAAAAATTGAGCACAAATTATACTTATACATTCTATGGAAAGAAACCTTGGGAAATTAAGTTAGTAGGTATTGTTCTATCATTGAATTCAAAATTGTTATAAATTTAACACAATCCCACAACCTATCAAGCAATGCGCAATAGCCCAAGTAGTTAATCAAGAAAATGAATTCCAATTAACTCTAAACTAGTAAAAAAACACTACCTTGACAGCAATTATCATATTCTTGTCCTGATTTGCATTAGATTCTAAGGTTCTTTTGTTGTAACATTCTTTAGATGGAAAGTCTATTCTTAAATATCGATTAAATGGAAGATTCTAAACTAGATTAATCATGTAAGAATTCAGAAAAATCTTTTATTCAATACAAGAAAATCTAATTTTTGCAACCTAATCTACTAATATGCAAAGTAGCCTAGTAGAAATTGCTAACAAGAAATTAAGAGTTTCGAGTCGTCAATTTATCACAATTAATTTCTCTTGAAGATTTCATACAAGAATCAACCAAGAATTGCAAAAGTTCATAGAAAAATATTTAAAAAATCTCAATAACTGACCTAATTGACAAACCCAAGAAATAGGACTTATCTAGCCTTGCATAATGTTGAATTCTTCAATCAATCCAATCAAATTACAAGGAAAGAATCAAAGAATACAAAAAGAATGGAAAGAATGATGAAAATTGGGCAACAATTCTCTTGATGCACTGAAATTTCTCTAGAATTTGGTTTCATTCTCATGCAAAAACTGAAAATTGGCTTTTACATGTAGGTCACAGCGTTGCAATACTAAAGAGAGTGTTGTAACTCTCTTGTCGATCTCAAACCTCAAGTGTTGGGGTAGCATTGTAGTCGTGGTGTGATGCTTACTTGCGATGAGGCATGCGCGTGGAAGTTTGATTTTTCTATGAATATCCATAAAGTTGCAACACCTCAGGGTAGCATTGTGACACTGCCCTATTTTGAAGCTACTTCCTTCAAGCATTGCACTGAAGCGTTGGACTAGGGTCGTGATGCTAATCCTACTGCCAAATGCTCCAATTGAGTGGCATTTTGGTCATTTTGATGACTTCTTTGATTTTGATGCTTTTAGGCTTCATTTTGACACTAATTTAGGGTACTTTTCTTCTATGTGGCTCCATTGGGTCCTATGATTTTATATATAAAACAAACATTTTATGCATAAGAATTGTACAATATATATGAAATTAGGGATAAAAACTAGCTCTTTTTTAGAGCTATCATATACTCACTCTTTTCTTGTAAATGTCCTAACTAATCACAACAAAGGTAACTCTTTTTACCCCTAGTCATGCATAAATATTATAAGTTTATTTGAATTTGTTTAGAAAATATGCATGTTTTTTATGACTGATAGTGGTTGAATTCTTTTAATATTTTTACACACATTCTGCTCTAAGAATATTTTTCTTGCATAGTTTGTCATCATAAAACATGGGGAGATTGTTAGTTTTATGAGCTTTAATCTTACTAGATGTTTTTATTATAACAAACGTCTTTACTAATGATTTTAGTCTTTTAAAGTGTTCATAACATAGAGCTCGAAGAGACGATTCCAACGTATTTTGAATCGTTCAAATCAGATATCAAACAATGAAGTTGTGGCAAAAAATTTAAAGAAAATCATATATGGTGATAACGTGGCACATATGGACCAATCACATAGAACTACAAGTTAAAGTGATACTACATATGTGGCAAAATCATCAAATAAATTAATAGGCTAAAATTATGACATGTGGCGCTATTTGGGTACTCAATTTTAAAATTAAAAGAAAGTAGGATGGTATGACAACACTAGAGAAGGCTGAATAAGGTTGCTTTCAAAAATTAAAACTTTTTCGATAAGTTTAAAACCAAATTAAAGCAATTTAAATAAATGAAATAATTAGGGATACAAATAAATTATTTGCATAAATTGAAAGAATAGAGAGAAAGAAAATGACAACGGTAATTTTTAGAGTGGTTCGATATCCCTATTCCATACCCCAAGACTCCTTCTTGGGTATTTTACTATACGAATTCTCTTACGGGTGAGAATCTGACCAATTTACCACTCTTTCACTAGTTCAAAAATCAAACCACTGCCAATTCTTTTTCAAGTTTAGGATCCAATCTATTCCTATCTTTTCCAATGGGTTCAAGATCAAACCACTATAAATCCTTTTTCGAGTTCAGGATTAAACCACTACACTCAACCCAAGGTGCACTCTTTCCTTAAAACAAATCCCAATCAAAATGATGTGAAAAAACCAAAGAACACTCTCAAAAGTGTAGATAAACCATTGTAAGCACTCAAACAATCTCTCTTAAAAATAAATTTCTCTAACAAAATAATTCTAGGAAGATGAATTTTTTAAGGAAGGATCAATAAAGAGAATTGAAGAGAAAGGTTCAATAAGATTGGGAAAATGAGAGATAGTAATGAAAGAGAGGGGAATATGTGATTTAAATAGAATTTGATTTTGAATTTAAAAGGAAATAATAATAATAAAAGAAAAAAAATATGGAGAGTGCCTTTGGCACTTTTTGATTTTCTTTTTCAAGTGTGTTGCCACTTTGATTTTTTTTTTTTTTCATTTTTTTTAACTTTTAAATCTTTTACAATTCAATTATTTTAATTTCTTTTAATTTTAAAAATAGTATACAAATAGCGCCACATGCCACAATTTTAGCCATCCAATTTATTTGATTATTTTGTCATGTATGTACTATTTCTTCAACATGTAATTTCACGTGATTGGTCCATTTGTGTCACGTCATCACCACACAGTCTTTTTTTAATTGCTTTTGACCACAACTTCTTCGTTTGATATCTGATTTAAACGATTCAAAGTGCGTTGGAATCGTCTCTTTGAGTTCTATGTTATGAACACTTAAAAATACTAAAATCATTAGTAAAAACATTCTTTATCATCAAGCCCTAGAATAAGCCTTTAACAGAGCAATTTCTCTACTTACTCTAACTATAGAGAATGAGTGAATTTCTTTTTGTGTATCATAACCCTAGACGGCTAACCCTATTTTTACAGTAATTGGATTGGCATCGCGACGCTAGGAAGAAGTGTCGTAACGTTGCACAATATGCAACTCTCGAGTGCGTAGTGTAGTGTCGCAACGCCACCACTGACGGGCGTATGCGTGAATTAATTTTCGAAGCGCCGCGACGCTCTATGCCAACACCGCGGTGCCAACTGCAACTCACAAAAATCTTAGTCTCGAGAAAATACATTGAGCGAGGTGCCTAGCAATGCCGCTATGCCATGCTTTCAAGGGAAAAATTGTTATTTCAACATTCTCTACCTATTTGGCGCATTTAAGCTCCATTTTGATATGTTTTTGCTCCGTTCTACCTCTTAAATGATCGATACCTACAAAATCATGAAATAAACATATAAAACCTAAGAACAATACCGAATTAAGCAAAGCAAGATAGCACATTTTCAGTGCTATCAGTAACTTTTGGGTATGATTTCTATATTTACAACTACTATCAGTAATATGGTCTATCACTAATAGATTTCGAGAGTTGGTCTAAATTTTGCTCTATCTAAATTTTTTTTTTGTATTGTGCTATATTTGCATATACTTTTGGGTATGATTGCTATATTTACAACTACTATCCCTTTTGAAAAATAACAAAAAGCCTTAATATTTTAAAAATAGTAAAACATAATATTAATGAAGATACTCTTAAACAAAAGTATCCATGAGCGGGTTCGGATTTTTCCTATTTCATTGTGACCAAATTATCACACACACATTCTAACAAACAGGTATGCATTTTAACACTAATTATAGGCATGCTTTGACAATCAAAATATAATAGATTAAGTAAACGTACCAGTTGAAGACTATCTTCATTCGAAATCAACCTAGTGGAAGTAACCCCTCTATGGTCCTTATCGTCCAGCAAATAGTCTCCTAACAGCATCACGATCGTCTACACGAACGGCAGCACACGAACAAGTAGCAACCGGGGACGACACTACCACTTAAAGCCCTTGTTATTTTCGGAGTGAGAATTCAAAGAGTGGACTTTGATGAAATTAGTAGAGAGATGAGGAAAGGACAATCGTGTAGAACGAACAAGCAGGTGGGAGATAGTAGATGACTATCGTATAGTCAGGTGCTTGTTGCTTAGAGAAAGGTACACGGGTTTTACTAAGTGATCGTTTAGTAATTAGTAAGTGATCATTTAGAAAAGCTCGGCACGCTAAGAGATCATTTAGAGAAGGTGAATGATCGTTTAGAGAATGTGTGCGATCGTTTAGTGCGCGGGTGTACAATCGTTTAGGCAATGGGTGCTATCGTATAGGATCTCAACTAAGCGATCGTGAAGTTTCCACACCGTGAGCAAATTTTTTGAACTGCTTACAAAATGAAAACAATTTTCATTTTATTATTCAGTTACAAGAACCGAATTCAATCTTCCTACTTTCGGACAATTTAGGAGAAATTATCAGACAATTATCTCATAACCGCCTATTTAAATATATAATGAATATAATCACATTATATTCATAACCTTTAGTTTGATATCATATATCTACTATAACAATTTCTCCTCTACTTGATATAAATCATATTTATATCTAATTTCCTCAAAAAAAATGTATCTCATACATTTAGTCAATTATATCATATATAATTAACCAGTTTAATTATATCATATATAATCGAACACTTTCTTGTCAATTTGAACATTTCAAACTGACCCAAAAACTTATTCTCGACTTTATCCAAGCTACCAAGGGGACCTTATGAACCTATGGCTTAAAGCTCCAACGCTACGTGAATAGCTGACTAAACTCTTTAGTCATGAGATCCACCATCCATTAACCGTCAGGCATTCCATTAAAGACTAACAGCTGAACTCTTCTTACTACAGATATATTTCTATGTCCATCGGATATAACCAATCATGAGTACGATGACCCTTTACAGATGCTCGTAAGTACAGCAAGGCCAAATTACCATTTTGCCCTTATAGTTACATCTCACTCCTTAAGTACCACTGATTCCTGTAATGAACAATACAACATAATCCAACAATGTGTGAACACCTCTCAGACCAAAAGAAGGTGTGTGGCGCCACATCGTTCAAGCCTTGGAATCAGCCCTTAAGAGAGTTATCTATCTACTTGCCTCTACTTTGGTGGTAGGTTTGAGTCGGCGACCTGGCAACTCGAACCTATCAAATCAAAGGATCGCCCTCAATGGCAGGAGTTCCCAACTCACTCAGGATTAAGGTCATGTTACCTATGTTCATCCTAGTGAAGTGAAGCTTCTGTCATGAACGGTTTTATATAACGAGACTTTAACACTTCGTGGTTATACAAACTCTTTGTATAGGATACCTTCGCTCGCATGTCCCCTACACGAATGAACAGGATTAGACCATCTGTGACAAGTCACAACACTTGTGACCATTCCACAAAACGAGCCACATCCATAGCGTTACCAAGATAAGGTTTTCCTCCTACATCCATATACTACAGACCATTTTGGTTATCACTTAAGACATAGTCCACTTGTATGTCACCACATACATGCTTAAGTTACATACTGATAACCAGAGATTTTAGGTTTATTGGTTTGTGGTAAAGTAAATAAAATAAACAACTAAGAAAAATCAAGAAGTGAAGTAAATTATCATATATTATATATTACAAGCATTCGTACAAACTATTTACAAACTACAGGACACGAGACTCTAGGGCATCAACCCCAACAATTAAAACAATACTCATATCATAAAAAGTAGTTTGACACCTACTAATATAGAGTACAATTGATTTTAAATTGATTTAAGTGGTCGTTTGGTTTAAGGTTTTAAAGATGCCCTGGAATTACGTCTGTTAGGGAATAAAAAAAACCTAGCAATAAGATTGTTAAGAATCAATGATGATTTGTGTTTGGTTGTACATGATAATGTTATCAAAATTTTATAGCAACAAATTAGTTTTTTATTTTATTTATAAAATAATTATGCATACTGTTCGCACGAGATTTCAAGAGAAATTTATTTCGTGGAACTTGAACTTTGTACTTGTATTAATTTTGTGAAAAATGAGTACAATCTCTAATACATAGTATTTTGATGTTTTCAAAATAAACTATAATCTTTAAGTTGGTTGACCTTCTTGAACGATCGGCCTTTAGGCTTATTGATCTTCTTGGATGATCGACCTTTGGGCTTGTTAATCTTCTTGAAGGATCGACTTTTTGGTTAATGATCTTCTTGGATGATTGTCCTTGGGCTTGTTGATCTTCTTAGAGGATCGACCTTTGGGCTTGTTGATCTTCTTGGATGATCGGCCTTTGGGCTTGTTGATCTTTTTGAACGATCGACCTTTGGGCTTGTTGATCTTCTTAGATGATCAACCTTTAAGCTTGTTGATCTTCTTGGAGGATTAGTGTTTGCACGAGGGTTCTGGAGAAACTTGTTTCGTGGAGTTGAACTTGAGTCTGTGTTGATGTTGAGGTTGATTTGATGCAATTTGGTTCGATCTCTAGTACTTGATTCTCTGATTCTCTCTCCGTTGAATGCATACGCTTAATATTAGTTTAGAAGCGAGGCGTGTGGATGTTCTTAAGCTTCGAGTCTTGGAAGAATGTTTGTATCTTCAAAGGACTTCAGTCTTCAAGCGTGGTCCGAATGCTTGTATCTTCAAAGGACTTCAGTCTTCAGAATGCTTGTATCTTCAAAGGACTTCGGTCTTTAAGTGTGGTCAGAATGCTTGTATCTTCAAAGGCCTTCAATCTTCAGAATGCTTGTATCTTCAAAGGACTTCAGTCTTCAGAATGCTTATATCTCCAAAAGACTTCAGTCTCTAAGCGTGGTTAGCTTCAGAAGTCAAGGAGTCTTCTGATGGTAGATATTTCCCTATAAGCTCTCTAGAGTATAGAATTGTTGATCTCACCAAATGAGGAGAGCTTGTCTATTTATAAAGTTCATAGGTGGACTTGGGCTTGATTGATTCATGGGCCTGGCCATTGGGCCCAATTAGTTGGACTTGGGCTTAGTTGGTCCATGGGTCTGGTCTTTGGGCCCAATTAGTCGAATTTAGGCCTGATTTGACATTTGGATCAAATTCAACCTATTTTTGGGCTTAGTTGAACTTTGACTCAAATAATAATATCAAATTGGGTCAAATTAATCTTATCTGATTCAACGGTCATGATAAAACCACGTGGCCTCATCGAAATATGTCTTCAACTTCAATTCAGGACACATGTCTACTCCTAGTTGAGCCCAAATTTAATGATTTAGAATTTCGTCATTAATTTAGTAAATGACGTGGCAACTTGTGATTGGTCCAAAATTTCTCATTCAACAAATGCCCCTTACAAGATTTATACACATATATGGGTGGATAAATCTCGAAAAATATAAAGTTGGAATCAAAATCCAAATATATTAGTTCTTGAATTTGACCTCAATTGATGTGTCAGTCAAACTGTGAATTTAGTAATTTTGAGCTTTGTACCAATTTAATTTGATTTGGATTTAAGATACAATTTGGGATATGCCTAGATTTTAATAAAAGTTCAATTGAGATTTTTTTTTCTTATCCACAATTTATTTTGATTGAAGATTAAAAAAAAAAAAAAAAAAAAAAAAAAAAAAAAAAAAAAAAAGACTGTACAACTTAATTTGGAATAAAATTTGGAATATAGCCAAATTTTAATTTGAGATTTTACCCCCAATTTGATTTGGATTTAAGATAAAAATTTGGGATATACCCAAATTTTAATAAAAGATCAATTGAGGCAATTTATTTTGATTGAAGCTAAAAACTCAATAGGATACTTGAATTTGGAATATGGCCAAATTTTAATTTGAGATGAATTTTAGATCTTTCCCACAACTTGATTTGGAAATAGAGATAACAACCTAAATTTAGATGAATTTGATATAAAATTTGGAAGATGGCCAAATTTTAATTTAGATTTTATCCTTAATAATTTGGCTTAAGGATAAAAAGTCTGGTGATTTAGATTTGAGATAAATTTTGGAATATTCCCAAATTTTAATTTGACATTTTATCCTTAATAATATGACTTGAGGATAAAAGTCTGATAATTAGATTTGGGATAAATTTTGGAATACGCCCAAATTTTAATTTGAGATTTTATTTACAATTTAATCTCAATGTTGAACAATTTAATTTTGAATAAAATTTGGAATATGGCCAAATTTTAATTTGTGATTTTATCCCAATTTATATTTGGTTTTGAATAAAATTTGGGATATGTCCAAATCTTAGTTGAAGATAAATTGAGGACAAAATCTAACAAAATCAAATTAAATAGGGAATTTGTTTAATCTAATTTTTTTTATTTTAATTTGAAATTAGGATAGAATCAAATTAAGAAATCTAATAAAAAGTCTAATATTTTGAATCAAATCTTTATTTGATTTGGATTTTCTAATTTGTTATGGAACCTAGGGAACCTCTATGACCCCAAACCCCTCATTATTCTCATCTCTTCCTCTTCTTCTAATATTTTCTTTCTCTCCTTTTCCTCTTTTCTTCCAACGTTTTATTCCCCTTTTTTTTCTTTCATTCTTTCTTTTTCCACTATTTTTTTTTCATAGTTTTTTTTTTTTTTTTGCAACACTTTTCTTTTGTTTTTTTTTACTACCTTGTCCCCTTATTATCCCTCTTTTATAGGAGTTAAAGCATAACTCAAGAGAGTACAACCATTTTTTTTTATCTCGCCGACCCATCAGTAATCTTAAAGGGTGAGTTTCTCCTCTCATAAACTTTGTTTCTTAACATATTTTTTTGCTATTTTTCTGTTATTGAAATGTCCGGCCGCGTAACCGATTCTTTGATGCACATAAGGACGACCCTGGCATGGTCTATCTATTGTATCCCTATCCGTGCTTCCTGATCGTCATGGGGGGCTTCACAAAGGCTTACAACCCCCTCATTCGATCACCCTATGAACGATCCCAGAAAGCTTTACCTTGTAGCGCCGTTCGTACATCTTGACCGTCATGGGAGGGGCCCTGTAAAGGCTTACAACTCTCCGATTCGATCATCCTAGAGAGGATCTCGGAAAGGTCTACCTTGTAGCGCCGTTCGTGCATCTTAGTCGTCATGGGAGGGGCTTGCAAAGGCTTACAACTCTCCCATTCGATCATCCTAGGGAGGATCCCGGAAAGGTCTGCCTCGTAGCGCCGTTCGTGCATCCTGACTATCATGGGAGGGGCCCTGCAAAGGCTTACAACTCTTATATTCAATCCCTAGGGAGGATCCCAAAAAGGTCTGCCTCATAACGTCGTTCGTGCATCCTGATCGTCGTGGGAGAGGCCCCGCAAAGGCTTACAACTCTCCCATTCGATCACCCTAGAAAGGATCCCGAAAAGGTCTACCTTGTAGCGTCGTTCATTCATCCTGATAGTCATGAGAGGGACTCCGCAAATGCATACAACTCTCCCATTCGATCACCCTAGGTAGGATCCCAGAAAGGTCCGCTTTGTAGCGTCGTTCGTGCATCCTGATCATCATGGGAGGGGCCCAGCAAAGGCTTATAACTCTCCCATTCGATCACCCTAGGGAGGATTCCATAAAGGTCCTCCTAGTAGTGTCGTTCGTGTATCCTGATCGTCATAGGAGAGGCCTCGCAAAGGCTTACAACTCTTCCATTCAATCACCCTAGGGAGGATCCTGGAAAGGTCTACCTTATTATGTTACTCCTTGATCAAAATTTGAAGATAAGGAGAATATGCAATCGAGTATTGAAGATGAGGTGGATATGCCATCAAACTTTGAAGATGGGAAGAATATACCATCAAGCTTTTGAGCGGAGTCAGGTTGGTCGGAGTCGATCTCGCATATAAGGCAGAGCTGAACGAACCAGAGTTGTCCTCGCATATGAGGTAGAGCCGGATGGACCAGAGTTGTCCTCGCATATGAGGTAAAGCTAAGCAAACCAAACTTGATCTCGCATATGAGGTGGAACTACACCAACATTTTTGGAGAGAAAGTGAAGCTACACCAACATTTATGAGAAGGGGTGAAGTTGTACCAACATGAGGAAATGAAACCACACCATGACTTTGGAGATGGAGTGAAGTTGCGTCATCAGTTTGGAGATGAAGTGAAACCGCACCATCAGTTTGGAGATGAAACGAAGCCACGCCACGACTTTGGAGATGAAGCGAAACTGTGCCAACATTTTGGAGAGGAAATGAAACAACACCATGACTTTGGAGATGAAGCGAAGTCGCGCCATCAGTTTGGAGATGAAGCGAATCCACGCCACAACTTTGGATGAAGCGAACCATGCCAAACTTTGAAGATAAAGCGAAATTGCGCCAACAGTTTGGAGATGAAGTGAAGTCGCGCCATCAGTTTGGAGATGAAGTGAAGCCACGCCACGACTTTGAAGATGAAGCAAACCACGCTAGACTTTGGAGATGAAGCGAAGCTGCGTCATGATTTTGTAGACCGAGTCATTAAAGATGGAGCCGAGCCATGCACACTGACCATGAACTTGAAGATGAAGTGGAGCCATGCACACCGACCTTGAGCTTGAAGATGGAGCGGAGCCATGCACACCGACTTTGAACTTGAAGACGGAGCGGAGCCATGCACACCGACCTTAAACTTGAAGATGGAAGTGGAGCCATGCACACCAATCTTAAACTTGAAGATGGAAGCAGAGCCATGCATACCGATCTTGAACTTGAAGATGGAAGTGGGACCATGCACGTCAATCTTGAACTTGAAGATGGAAATGGGGTCATGCATGCAAATCTTGAACTTGAAGATGGAGTAGCATTGATGGAGCCTCTGAACTTGAAGATGAAGAAGCATCGACGAGACCTTCGCGTTTGAGTTTGGCAAAGCATCGGTAAATCCTCCGCATTTGAGTTTGATGAAGCATCGGTGAATCCTTTGTACTTGAGCTTGAAGAATCGGTGAATTCTCTACATTTGAGCTTGAAGCATCGGCGAATCCTCCGCACTTGAGTTTGACGAAGCATCAATGAATCTTCACATTGAGCTCGACTTTGCGACTTTGAGCATGAAGATGGCATTGCAAAGCTTCCAAACTTGAGCATGAAGATGAAGCATCGATGAAGCCTCTAAACTTAAAGATGGAGGAGCATCGATGAAGCCTTTGAACTTGAAGATTGAAGAGCATCGACGAAGCCTTTGAACTTGAAGATGGAGAAGTGTAAAGGAAATTTATGTTTGATTTATGATGGTTCAACTTCTTGTCCCCGGCAACGGCGCCAAAAACTTGATAGAAAAAAATTAATATCTATATTATATCGCCAAAAACTTGTAATGATTTAAAATGAATTAATGATGCGTTATGACTCAAGTTGCTTTGCGATAATGATTTATGATAATATGTGATACTACATTTTAAATATATGTGATGATGCTTAAATGCTTCGTAGTATGCGTTCGTGTAGTGTGTGTCACAAGTTTTCTTGCACTGAAACCAAGTATAATTCCAACGCAAGTTCCTCAGATTGACCTGAGGTCGACACGGGGATTGTTGTGATTAATGCGATACTAATGTGGTATATGCGACCAATTAACATAAAGAATAATGAATTGGGTTTGCAGAAAAGTAAATTGTGGTAAAAGTAAATTGCGGTAAAGAATAAAATGCGATGGTAAATAAAATGCAGTAAAGTAAATTGCGATGATAAAATAAAGTGCTGTAAAATAAATTGCAGTGATAAAATAAATGAATAAACAATTAATGATACAAGTTGAAGACTGACTGTGAAGTTGTGCAAAAGAATCTAATGAATGCAGTGGAAAATCTTGTGAAATGAATCAGAAAGAGAATGGGTTGAGGACGCAACTAAGGTTCCATTTTCCCTTGGCTTACATCTTTCAGTGATCAGCCGCATTCCCATATGTCTATGGTGAAACAAGGATGAACGTCATGAACGCAAGGTTGTTTCCATCTCTAGAAATACTTCTCGTTTTAGTTAACGCATTCTTCCAATCATCTTTCGATAGGCGGAATAACATCTTCACTTCTTCTCTCACAGATGAAGATGCCGTCGAGCATGCTTTAGCTAAACTCAGCTTATTTCCTTAACAAGGATTAACTCACTTGCTTAATCCTTCCCTTTTACCCAGGGGATTAGTTACACATGATGAAGAAAATGGATGATGAATGTATGGAAAAGAATAGAGAGATGATAATGATTACGATAATGATATTGATATCTAAAGATCAGCGTTTGTTACAGATAGTGAATGAAAGATTAAAGATAAATGAGCACAGTAGATGAATGGAAAATAAGAACAAATACGAAAAGAGTGTCAATATCTTGACACAGATCTCGATCGAAGACGGTGTGCTTGTCGGCGTGTGGAAGAAATGGAGTGGAAAGCTTCCCTCTCAGGCTTGCTTTCCAGGTAGAAGTGACCTCTTGCACAGAGCTTCTTCTTTGGGAATGGAAATAATTTCTTGCTCAGAGACTTACCTCTCGGTCTTGTCTCGTCGTTCTCCCGAATTTTCTCTAAATTCTCTCTTCAGACCAGCCTCCCTTTTCATTGAATTTGAGGAAGCTATTTATAGACCTTAGCTCCTGTATTAGTGATCCCATTTTGAAAAACTGATAATTCCTGCCATGGCATAGTGGAAACGTCCACTCTGCTCCACGATTGATTTGTCAAAATCTTATAACAAAAAAGCTGTAACTATTAGAAGTCCTCGCGAATGCGTTGCTATTTACATCTTCGATCGATTGCCGCATGCGGTGTAATTGTTTTGTTCTTCTATTCATTGCCGCATGCGGTGGAAATTCCTTGATCGTTTGAGTCCATGATCGATCGCCACATGCATTGCAATTGCGTTGATCTTTTTTGTTCTTGATCGATTGTCGCATGCAATGTAGATGCGTTGTTCATTTTTGTCCTCGAGCGATTATCGCATGCGGTGACCTATTTTCTGCAAAACAAAGACTTGGACATTCCATTTTGCCATCGCAATGGGGTTAGTGGGTGCGCTCATGACACTTTACAATTTTCCTATTTCTAAGCCAATTTCTATACTGTCGACGCAACTTTTCCTTCTTTTTGCTGCATAATCTAAATAAAATGGTATAAATAACTTGTATTTCTACAAGTTATCACACCCTTAAATTTAGATATATGCTTGTCCTCAAGCATATCCTCGACTAAGGCAATTCAGCTTAACTTCTATCCTAACTTTGCGTCGATCGGCTACTTGAATGCTCCACCTCTACATAATTTCTCAACACCGCAAGTTCCTTCCATCCTTTGACAATTCTTCAACATGCTCCACTTTATTCTTATCTAAGACAAACCTTTACCTAAAGTTCTCTTCTAGTTTTGAGAAGAATGTTTTACCTCTTCTTGCGAAAACAACGAAATACATCTTTATACAGTGGTCTGGTTTGCGTCATCCTATAGAGAACATTGATCATGGTTACACCCTTCATTTTGGCTTGCTCCCACGGTTGACATGCGAGCATCCAACTTCGGTTGTGTACCAATCTCAACTGCAACTCTTGATCCTTAGCCAAATTTTACTTTTGCTGGTCAGAGGAGTTGTCTCTTTTATCCTTATTTTCTCTCTCTCTCTTTTTTTTATATATTGCATCAATCCTGGAAACCTACCTTCATTTTGGCTTGCTCCCACGGGTGTCATACGAACATCCAACTACGAACAGGTTTCTTTCAAGACTAAACTCTTATCAAGTTGGGATTTTCCCTTGCGCTGACAGTGGAGTTTTTTTTTTTTTTCATCATTTTTTTTACGATGATGATTGCATTTGCCTGATATTACCGCATCCGCTTGATCGCATCTACTTAGACCTTCCCCACACCCCAAATTTAGAGATGCGCAAGGTTCTCATTGCGTTGTTTTGGACAGAAAAGACAAAACACTTAGTCAAAATTTTGAAAAGAAGTTTTGAGCAGAATCTTGAAACATAGAAGGTAAAGTAAAGCTATTGCGATGAATTGTCTAAGTGTTAGGTAGAAAATGCAATGTATAAAGAGATTTTGCTAAGGGTATGCATATTACTCATCATGGCAGCGCAAATAAACAACGCAAAAGAAAAGAAAAGAATTATCGCAATAAATTGACAAAGGATGATAGAAATAAAGAGACCAACGCATAAGGAAAGAATGATTACTCAGTTGTATAAAATTGTCTAAGTACACAAAGAATTATAAATATCGCACACAAAATTGTAAGTATGTACAAAAGAATACAAGGTATAGCTTTCTCTATAAAAAAAAAAAATTGAATGGCCGCAAAGAAAAAAATTCAAAATTGTGAAGAAGGTAGTACACCCCTAAATTTAGAGTTGCGGCGGGGGCTCTTGATGAGGAGGATGTTGCAGAGGAGCTCTTTGAGGTGCTTCTTGAAATTATAGAGGTTGTTGTGGATGTGGAGACACTAGGGACCATGTAGATATGTCGTTAAGAAATTGAAGTACCCATGGTTGCGCCCGGCCATCTGTCTTTGATTTAGGCGAATGGTAAAGACGTTGCATTGAATATTGACCATCGCCTATCGCAAATTGCGTTGCTGTCTCGCAACTCTGCATTGCTCTCCTGCACTCCGTTAATACATGGCGGAAGAAGGTAAGTTGTTGAGATAAGAAGACCCGCATATTGGCTAAGGCAGCAGCAAGGGATGCGGTGGTGGGTTGCGCGTCGATGTTTCACTAGCATCGGTTTGAGGTTGAGCGGAAGGGCTTGCTCCTAAACTGTGTGGGTCATCAACATGCGGCGATGGTGGTGAAAAGTGAGGTGGAGATGGATGGCGGGGGGACGCTGATGGAGATGCGGGGTTCGAATCAGGAGCAAGGAGGAGGTTTGTGAATTGTTCGGGAAGAGAGGAAAGGGGTTCATTTGGAGGGCTTGGTGGGCGAATGATTAAAGGCAAAGGGTCCAAGGGTAAACTGGTTTGTTTCTACGACGAATTGTCTTGGATGATTTCTTTTCCTTTATCATTACAGCGCTACTTCTTTGGTTTTAGTGGTTGCGGTGCATTTAAATCGATGAGGGTCCTTTTTGTTGGAAGCTCGGGGCAATGCGGTGAATCCTTGAGAAGCATTATCAGGATCTTCGTGTGGATGATGCCGTGAACTTCTAGCATGGGCTCTTCATCAATGCTTTTGCCCACAGAGAGGCACAGGCTCGAAATTGTCCACGGGAAGAAGTATTGGCCTCTCACACGGCCAACAAAACATCGAATCTACTTCGCAATGAGCTAGCCCACATCGATCGGAATGTCGCGCGCTATGCAGTATGCGGCCATAACTCGATCCCTTGAAATTGTTTTGTCATGCGTTGTTGGGATGAGTCGTCGTTTCACCAAATAAACCCAATGTCGCGCTTTTGGGAGCAGCCTGTTAGAGGCGAGGGTTCTTATGCCTGTTAATGACACCGACCACTTGGTGCCCGATTGTGTTAATACCTTCAACGCATCCTCCATGTGCTCTTCTTCAGGATCATCAATCAACTTGTTACCCGGTGCTTCCGGGAGGTCCTTCACCTTATAGAGTTCATTGATGTCCGCTGAACGGCACTACCCTCCCTTCTATGATCACCACATCTTCGGTATCAAGAAGTTGGCCGTGATAGAAGGCCCTCACCACTGCAGGAATGACGATGGATGGACATTGGCAGAAAGTTGCCCACCCATGTTCCACCACAACACTGGTGATAAGATCCAGTAGTGGCACCGACGTAGGGATGAAGCCCATCTCTATCCACAGATCATTTTCTTTCTTGGTTGTTGGGCGCCTCCTGGTCGATGCAAGCTCGTTGCTCTCCATTTTCGCTTTGCCCTTGTCTTGAGCAGATACAAGGTGAGATTTTTGTCTTTTTTTGCGTTCCCTCGCCTTGCGTTGCTCTTCCTTGTCCTTTTCCCATTCCTCCACTTCTTTTCTCTTCCTCTCTTTGACGCGTTGCACATTTGCTTTGCGGCGTTGTTCCTTCTCCTCATTCTTCTTCTTCCTCTCTCATTTCTCTTTCACATTTCTCCAAGGCGAGTACAATGCGTTGCTCATCCTCGAGCCTTTTTCTTTCTTCTTCTTCCACTCTTGCGTTGTCACGGCGAACCGCCTCATCGTGGAGTTTTCTCGACAAATCGCTTGCTGTGATGATTTGGTGTGCACGTGACATCTTTTCTTGCTTCTCCTCTAATTATTTTTTTATTTTCTCCTCCTTCTCTACTATGCGTTGAAAGAAATTTTGGTCACTTGTGGACCCTTGCGGCACATTCTCCTTGCGACGCCGCATAAGAGGGGTGATGTTAGGGTCTTTTCTGTCTTCAGACACAACCAATCTGGTATGCAGCGATAAAACTTGTGGTTGTGCTGATGCTCTAGGTTTCACTGACATCCCCTCTTCCACCCTTGCGGTGGTTGATTGTCCGTCAAAATCTAGACTTTTCGCTCTCTTCCTTTTCTCCTCTTTCTTCAGGCATTTCTCTTCTCGCCTACGTTGTTTTCTTTCACTTTTCTTCTTTTCTTTCTTCTCCTTCTTCAACCGAGCGGCTTCATCTCCTTCCACCCGTTTTTCTTTACTTTTTCTCTTCTCCTTCTCTTTGACCGTCCCCAACTACTTCTTCGCCTCTACCACCTCCAAAACGGCCCTGATGGGTCCCTCATTGGAGTCTGTTAGGACAATCTCCTTAGGATCTGAAGTGGCTAGGGCCATTCTCCGCGAAGCCAATGCCAACTCCTCCTCCGACGGCAGGGGCTGGTTCATTACTCCTGCCTCCGTAACCCCTATTTCTTTCTAAATTGCTCAAAATACTCCCAAATACCTCCTTGTCTTCCCTTCGCTTCAGTTCTCTTTCAGTCGAAGGTACTGCGAGCGCAACCTCAGGTCTGGTGGCAGGGGCACTCTCCATGCTCGGCCCCTCTCGGTTGGTGGGTGGTTTTTCGACTACAGAGGTCTTTCGCCGAGGTTTTTCAGCGATTCTTGGGGAAGGCTTAGGCTGGGTGGCGAGGCAGCGGCTGGCAGCAAGGAAATCCGCCTCCCGTACAGTGACAGGGGCTTGGGAAGGGGATGATGGTTAGGAAGAAGAGTGTGAAGATTGTCCGGCCATTTTTGTTGGTAAAGTGAAAGAAGTTGAAAAACTTTTGGTCTCGGAAGAAAGCTCGGAAAGGGATGGTATACAGAGAGAATTCTTTAAGGTTTTTCTTTCGCAAGAGATGCAAATGAGCTCCTTGGTTGAAGGAGGTACGATTTATAGGTTGGGCCTTGATAGGCCCAATGCAATTGCTGCATGGCAGGCCTCGGTATTCCCAAAAATCCTGCCGCTGCGCCCCTCCCATTATGATTTAGCAGGAGGACGTTCTTTCGTTTGCTAAATCATAATTCCCTCGAAAGCTGAAGCGATTGGACTACTGTCTCCACGAATATTTTATCATTTTTTTTATTTAATCAGACGGACGCAATGTTAAGTGTTTAACGCAATGCATCCATTACCGCAAATCATATTTGCGGAGAACGGGCACAACATATGCATTAGCGTAACACACCCCTCAACGTAATGCATTTCTGGAGGATGGGCACACGATATTTCTACCAGCGCAATACAACCATCGACATAGTTTGTTTTTGCTGAGGATGGACGCTGTCACACCCCACCTCAAACTACTCTCTGAGCCTAGGAAAGGACATAATTGCAGCAGTTATCAACCCTTTTGTTGACACTTACTACCTAAAAATTCTTGCGGAAATAACTCTGATACCAATGAACAAATTCAACAACCAACTTATTAAGTCAAGAAGGCAAACAACAACGGATTAAGTAAGCCCATTTTATTACAATAATGTAACATTTATACAACTCTAAGACTTATCTACAAGGTTTACAACAACAACTGTAAAACCCTCCGGAAGTGTAACTATGGCTTGTGGCAGACCTTGACCTTAGCAGCACCCTGGAAATCCTCACCTTTCGCTACCTAAGAAGAAAAACATGAAATAACATAATGAACTTCACAAAGCGCAGTGAGTGGTAAGCAACTTCTAGAGTCTATTTCAACTCATAACTAACAAGCATATCGTAAATACGAGGTTACATTCAAACCTCAGCCTTGAATGAGTCTGTTTTCAACTCTATCTATGCGCACGGTAGATAGCTAAACTGATAACTACTTAAAATGAGTATGTTGTCTACCTACACACACGGTAGATAGTTAACTGTTACTAATACAACGCTTACTCTTTTCGTTCCCTTTGTCTCCTATATGCACATAGCTCCCCACGCATGGGCTCAGAAGCT
The DNA here is from genome assembly GCF_027475165.1 of Benincasa hispida. Lineage (NCBI taxonomy): Eukaryota > Viridiplantae > Streptophyta > Magnoliopsida > Cucurbitales > Cucurbitaceae > Benincasa > Benincasa hispida. The sequence continues at coordinate 26,474,225 of NC_143482.1, read as the reverse complement.
AGGTCCGTCGGCCCTCTGACCATCCCATACGAGGTTCCTCCCACAAGCTCAGGAACTAAACCTCTCGATCCCCTGACCATCCCGTGAGGTTTTACTTACGGGCTCAGGAACTAGGTCTATTGACCCCCTGACCATCCCAATCACATAATCTCATTCTCATGCTAGATACTCATTCATAACATAAGCATATATAATTTACTCTAAAATATATGCTTTAAGATTTAAGGAAAGTACCACTCACCTTGGTCGTTTAGGAATCTTTCTCTCTAGAAGTTCCATGATCTTGTCGGGCTCTTATTGAACCCTAAATTCCATATTAAATATTAAAACTCAGACTACTCATAGTTCTAGGCCTTATCTCGAGTTACTTCCTTCTACAAATATGCTCTAAAATGTCTCAGGAAGCTTACCTCAAAATATTAGCTCATAAATTCTCGTGGTTTGGCCGGAAACATCAAAACATCAAGACTGGCTCAGCTTACCCGACAGCTCGACCCCTCTGTCTTGTCCTCTCTTTCCAGCCTGATTCCATAGAGATTATTCTTCGGAAGCCCCACCATGAAAACTAAACTCTCATATCTTTCAGATGGCTTTGAAATCACATCAAACGCACGAGTATTCTGGGAGAACTCTTCATCCCAAGTTGATGCTACTTCCTATCCTTTCTGTCCGACAACATCTCCCCTCTTGGAACCTGTTGACCAACGCATTGTCTTGCTACCAATGCATAGTCTCCTCCCAATACACTCTTATGTATGTCCTTTGAAGAGAATTTGAGTTCCCATCTGAAGTCCTTGGCTCTATTTATAGGCATCCAAGATTACTCTAAGGCTAACACCTCTTACCTGGCCACATGTCCAAGTGTCTTTTCCTTACACTATTACTGTATCTTGTATTAACGCAACCTAAGGTGTCTTGCTCCCCTTTCACCAACACATAGCCCTCAAGGTTTCATGTCTTCTTATGCAACCACCTCATTTTCTTAAGGCTTAAGATCTCTTCCCAACAAGCCACATGTCCGGATGACGTCCTTGAATGCGTCCATCCTTCATATGCATTCATCCAACTTCATATGCGTTCACCAAAAATGCGCCCATCTAATTGTCGCAACCTACTTATGTCCGGACACCATCCATCGGCGCATGCGTCCATTCAATCTTTCCTTGTGCATCTAATTGACGCAACTTGGTCACTTATGCTAGATGCTCGCAAGCTTCTCTTTGGCTGCATATCCTTCTCCTTCTCATGGCTTACCTTTGCTTTATGCGCTCAACTAGGATATTGACCAACACTCCTTCAACGCATACTACTAGTTTGTCCTATGATCCCACATGCCCTTGGATGTTCAACGCATAGCAAATGTCCAATGCATAGCACATCACCAACGCATAGCACATCACTAACACATAGCACATCACCAACGCATAGTACATCACCAACGCATAGCACATCACCAATGCATAGTGTAGCACTGCCGCATCCATCGCATCCATCGCGGTATACCATCGCATAGCACTGTCGCGTCCAACGTCGCATGCCATCCATTGACGCATGCCTCGCACCGCATCATCGCATGCCCTCGCCTCACCGCATGTCCTTATGCCCTTGCACCGTATGCCCTCCCATCACCACATGCCCTTGCATCGCATGTCCTCGCATCACCGCAAATTACCAACGAATTTCCTTCGGTCGTATGCCTTCGGCTGCTTACCATCGCATCCATCGCACCTGCCTCCATTGCCGCATGCCTCTATCCATCATATCCATCGCATCCATCGCGTCCAACGTCTAACGCCCTTGGATGCGCAACTTGAGGCTGCCGCATGCGTTTTCTAACCTATTTAAGACCTTGCTACTGCATGCACTACTAACCTCCCAAATAACCTCTCAAAGTCTAATGGCCAATGCATGGCACACACTAATGCATTTGTCAAATACTTAATCATATTTCTCCTTGGCTTCCAACGCATGGTGACTCTTGGCAATGCTTCTTGCCAATACTTCGGCTAATCATGCATCCAACCTTACAAACGCATGGTTTCCTTTTCAACTTATGCATTAATGTCTCCTAACTCGTAATGCATGGGTCCTTTTGACCTTACACTTAGCCAAATTTCATCAATTAAAGCTTAACTCAAAACTATTCAAGGAAAATCTATTCAACACTTAGAAATTTTCTTCACTTCAACATAGGATTTAACTTGCACTTAATTAATTCCTTTTAACACCTGCTTAAGTAGGAAAATGGAAATCCAGGTTTCACATTTACTTCCCCCTTAAGAAAATTTCTTCCTTGAAATTTACTCAAACTAACTCTAGTTTAAGGTTTCACAACAACCACTATTGTAACCTCTTATAACCTTGTCTATTACTACGCTTCCATTGCGCTACTCTGATATCAACTTTCTTAGTTTGTCCAACGATACCTCACCTAGCTATCTCTAAGCTAGATGTTGAACCAACTATTTACAACATAATCATTTCTATCTCAAATACTAAATGAGAATAACTTAAATTCACACTTACCTTCCTCGGTAGATCTTCAGGTAGTGTTGTGAGTTCCAGCTCCAGTTGCCTGCTAGGTCATGCCACTTCCACTATTTCTCTTAGTCTCACTTTGACTAATTCGTAGGTTTCTCTTTAAACCCTTACTCTACCATACTTCCCTCTAGTTTTACTAAACTCAAATCTCAAGTTTTTCTAACTCAACCTTCTGGTTTCCAAGAACATATACTTTGATACCAAACTAGTATCAACTAACCCATCAACTTTCCCAAAAACTTATGCTTTGATACTAAGTTGGTATAAACTAATTCCTCAATTGTCCTAAAAACTTATGCTCTGATAGGCTTAGTGTACATATGCGCGCAACTCATCCGTCAACGCAATACATTTTTGGAAGATTGGCGGAAAGTGTATCTATTAGTGCAAGATACACCTGTCATCGCAATGCATACTGGATGTTATTTATGGTATCATCAACATCGCAATGCTTATCCCAAAACCAAATTGATAAGACATTGCGGTGTTCATTTTTTTTTTTAATATTCATTCACAAAATTTAAGATCGACGCAAACTAATGCTGGAAAGGAAATACATTCAACTAGGGATAACATTAACGCAAACTGGAATTGAAGTAGAAGTAAATTCTAGTAAGCAGTAAAACTAATTTAAGAAAGCAATAACAACGCAATAAAGAAAGCAGTAAAGAAAGCAATAAAAAGCAGTAAAGATAGTGTTAGGGATGCTGATTGAAACAAGTTCTTCAGGGTTACCGCAACTGCATCCCAACAGGCGGTCAGACTTGCTTCCCAATGTCACTACTGACATTGTTTCTTCCCATTAGATCCGGGGGCTTCTGAATTGTTGGGCAGCATTCCCGGTGTTCTATTTCGAAGCTTGGCTGCCAGTTGCCCAACCTGGATCTTCAAATTCCTTATGGAAGATGCTTGCGATTGCATGACCACATCATTTTTCTCGATATACTGCTTCAGCAAAGCTTCCAAGGACGATGTATTCATTGAGGTGTTGGATGAGGAAGGTTGGTTGTGCGATTGCCTCTATTGGTGGTGAATCTAATTCAAACCCTGGTGAAAAGCCAGAGGGTTTCCTCGATTCTCGAAATTGTTCTACATATTCCTCTGACCTCCCTGGTCATTGTTCCCTCCCCAACTGAAGTTGGGATGGTTCCGTCAACCCGGGTTATACGTGTTGCTATACGGGTTATTCTGAATGGAGTACACTGCCTGTGGGTTTGATGGGCACATTTCTGCTGAATGACCTCCTCCGCATTGTGTACAGCTTATCGCTGCCACTTGTGTTAGTGCATTGGCTTGCGTTGCACCCTGAGAGAGGGTTCCCTGATTAATTGCCATAATTTGGAGGAGAGAGGTAACTGCGGCCATCTAGGCGGCCAAGGTGGTCATTGTATCATCTGGCACAATGGCACTTTCTACTTTTCTTCGCTCCAGGCCTCTTCCCCCATACCCATCGTCTACCCAATCATCTTTGTTTTGCGAAATGCAATCCAAGATGACCTTGGCTTTAGTGTATGTTTTGTCCATAAATCCTCCTGCCGCGGAGGCATCAGTAACAGCTTGCATTGATCTGTCCAGGCCATTGTAAAAGGTTTCCATCATAACGCAATCAGGAATCCTGATGTACAGATAATTCTTAACCAATCTTTTGAGTCACACCCATACGGTGCTGAGAGTCTCATTTTCCATCTGTTCAAAATTCAACACGTCCCTCCGTCTTCTTGCATTGGCTGCAGGCGGGAAGAATTTCTTCATGAATCGCTCGACCAACTAGTCCCAGGAATTAATTTCATTTGGCTCCAATGAATGAGCCCACCTCTTCGCCTCATCCCAAAGTGTATACTGGAAGAGGTATAATATAATTCCTTCCAGAGTCACGTCGGGAATGGAGAATGTATTGCACATTTCCACGAAGCTGGTCAAGTGAGCATGCGTGTCTTCACCTTGTAGACCTTCAAATTGCCCCGCATTTTGGATCATTTGAAGCATGGCCCGCTTTATTTCAAATCGTGTATTCTCCTCTACCGTGGGTCTTGAAATTCTGGGCGAGAAGTCATATAAATTCGGCACCGCATAGTTCCTCATTGGGATATTGCGGTCAGCCGCCAGAAAAACTGGATCTTGCGCCGGCCAATTTACCCCTTAATTCCCATCGGGCCTATGGTTGTTATTAGCCATGTTTCTTCTTCGCCTGATACGATTCTAGAGTGCTCGTGCGCGAAAAGTACGCTTGATCTCTGGGTCAGCTTCGACTTCTGGTTCAGTCCCAGTACTCATAAACCGTCAGCTTGCTTTCCGTGTTAAACAGACATTACAACAGAGATTTGTCCTGCAAAATACCACAAAAATATTCAACATTAAACATTGCCAATCCCTGGAAACGGCACCAAAAACTTGATGGACAAAATTTAATGCTTATTCTTATGCGTTGATTCAAGTTTTTGTCCCTAGCAACGACGCCAAAAACTTGTGAAAGAAATTTATGTTTGATTTTTGATGGTTCAAGTTCTTGTCCCCGGCAACGACACCAAAAACTTGTAAAGAAAATTTATGTTTGATTTATGATGGTTCAAGTTCTTGTCCTCGACAACAGCGCCAAAAACTTGATAGACAAAATTTAATATCTATATTATATCGCCAAAAACTTGTAATGATTTAAAATGAATGAATGATGCGTTATGACTCAAGTTGCTTTGCGATAATGATTTATGATAATCTGGGATACTACATTCTAAATGTATACGATGTTGCTTAAATGCTTCGTAGTATGCATTCGTGTAGTGCGTGTCACAAGTTTTCTTGCACTGGAACCAAGTATAATTCCAACGCAAGTTTCTCATATTGACCTGAGGTCGAACACGGGGATTGTTGTGATTAATGCGATACTAATGTGGTATATGCGACCGATTAACATAAAGAATAATGAATTGGGTTTGCAAAAAATTAAAAAGCGGTAAAAGTAAATTGCGGTAAAGAATAAAATGAGATGGTAAATAAAGTGCGGTAAAGAAAATTGCGATGATAAAATAAAGTGCTGTAAAATAAATTGCGGTGATAAAATAAATGAATAAATAATTAATGATACGAGTTGAGGACTAACTGTGAAGTTGTGCAAAAGAATCTAATGAATGCGGTGGCAAATCTTGTGAAATGAATCAGAAAGAGAATGGGTTGAGGGAAAGGCCATCGCAAGTTCGTCAATCTTGTTGAGGACACAACTAAGGTTCTGCTTTCCCTTGGCTTACACCTTTCAGTGATCGGCCGCATTCCTATATGTCTATGGTGAAATAGGGATGAACGTCATTAACACAAGATTGTTTCCATCTCTGGAAATACTTTTCACTTTAGTTAACACATTCTTCCAACCTTCTTTTGATAGGCGGAATAATATCTTCACTTTTGCTCTCAAAGGTGAAGATGTCGTCGAGCATACTTTAGCTAAACTCAGTTGATTTCCTTAACAAGGATTAACTCACTCGCTTAATCCTTCCCCTTTACCAGGGGATTAGTTACACATGATGGAGAAAATGGATGATGAATGTATAGAAAAGAATAGAGAGATAATAATGATTACGATAATGATATTGAAATCTAAGGATCGGCGTTTGTTACAGATAGTGAATGAAAGACTAAAGATAGATGAACACAGTAGATGAATAAAAAATAAGAATAAATACGAAAAGAGTATCAATGTCTTGACACAGATCCCGATCGGAGACGATATGCTTACCGACGTGTGGAAGAAATGGAGTGGAAAGTTTCCCTCTCAGGCTTGCTTTCCAGGTAGAAGTGACCTCTTGCACAGAGCTTCTTCTTCGAGAATGGAAATAACCTCTCGATCTTGTCTCGTCGTTCTCCTGAATTTTCTCTGGATTGTCTCTTCAGATCAGCCTCCCTTTTCATTGAATTTGAGGAAGCTATTTATAGACCTTGGCTCTTGTACTAGTGGTCCCACTTTGAAAATCTGGTAATTCCTGCCATGGCATAGTGGAAACGTCTGCTCTGCTCCACAATTGATTTGTCAGAGTCGTACAACAGAAAAGTTGCACAATGTCAGAAGTCCTTGCAAATATGTCGCTCTTTACATCTTCGATCGATCGCCGCATGCGGTGTAATTGTTTTGATCTTCTATTGATTGCCGCATGCGGTGGAAATGCGTTGATCGTTTGAGTCTATGATCGATCGTCGCATGTGTTGCAATTGTGTTGATCTTTTTTCGTTCTTGATCGATTGCCGTATGCAATGTAGATGCGTTGTTCATTTTTTTCCTCGAGCGATTATCGCATGCGGTGGCCTATTTTCTACAAAACAAAGACTTGGACATTCCATTTTGCCATCGCAATGGGGTTAGCGGGTGTGCTCACGACACTTTACAATTTTTGTATTTCTAAGCCAATTTCTATATTGTCGACGCAACTTTTCCTTCTTTTTGCCGCATAATCTAAATAAAATGGTATAAATAACTTATATTTCTACAAGTTATCAAAAAGCATCCAAGTTAGATTTTAAAGAGGAAGCGAAGCGCATTCCAAGTGTGTGCCTTTTATTTACTGTGCTAGCTCCTTACGAGGGATAAACATATTCAATCCATTGTGTTGCCCCCAATAGGGATGAACATCTTCAATCTGGAGTGTCATTCTTTAACGGGGATGATCAACATCAAGCTTGTAGTATCATACTTAGGTGGTTGTGGTACCTTTTCTAATGGACTTGTTGGGATTGGTGTCCTAATTCTCTTTGAGTCTCGCTGTTTTGTAAAGATACACATTGTTCAATGAATAAAATAAGTGTTATTTAATTCTGGCATTTACTCATATCCAATAAGCAAAGATTCTTGGTTATCTTATGTGAACTTAAGCATATATATGTGATATACAAGTGGATCATGGCTTAAGTGATAACCTAAATAATTCTGTAGTATAAGGATTAAGGTGGTATACTTAATTCTGGTGACACTATGGATATGGTCCGCTTTATAGAGGTTTGCAAGTGTTGTAAACTACTATAGATGGTAGATTCTGACCATTTATGTGGAGACATGCGAGCAAGGGTGTCCTATACAAAGAGTTTGTATAAGACCTGGACCACAAGATGACTAGACTCTGTATATAACGTCGTTGATATTAGAGACTTGCATCTCACCTAAACGACCATAGGTGACACGACCTCAATCCTAAGTGTTTTGGGAACTTCTGTCTTTGAAGGCAATCATTTGATTAGTATGGGTGAGAGTAGCCAGATTGCCAACTCAACATGCCTACCTTTTTGGGGACTTGTCTGATCTGAGAGATGGGAACTCAATCCACAATATGGAATTCACTTCTTTCCCGAAACAGGGATAAGTAGAGAGATTGCTCCTTTAAGTGCTGATTTTGGGGCTTGAACATAGTGGTCATAGCTTCCCTTTGGAAGAGAAGACTCAGTCATAGTAGGACTATGACTTATAATCATTAGAGAGATCAATGGTACTTAAGGAGACAGATGTAACTACAGGGGCATAACGGTTATTGGCCCAGCTGTACTTACGAGCGATCTGTTTAGGGTTGTCGCATTGCTTATTGGTTAAGATAAACACATAATATATCTGTGGTAAGGAGAGTTCAGCTGTCGGTCTTTAGTGGAGTGCCTAGCAGTTAACGGATGGTGAATCCCGTGACTAAAGAATTTAGTCAGTTATTCACGTACAGTTGAAGCTTCGAGCTACAAGTCCATAAGGTCTCCTTGTAGCTCAATGGATTCAGTTAAGGATCAGTTCTTGGTGTTGATTTGAAATGTTCAAATTGACAAGAGGTATTTTTATTATATATGATATAATCGATATGATGTATGAGATACATCTAGTGAAGGATTGATGTAAATGAGATTTACATTAAGTACCATAGAATAGAAAAAGAACTGTGGTTTATATGTTTCATGAGATGAAATATTAAAACAATAGGTTATAAATATAGTATGATAAGTTGGTTATCATTTATATTTATAATAATATTAATTATTGGATAATTAATTCTTTTTCTTTTAATAACCAAGTTAGTGGGTGGTTATTGAATTCATGGTAATTGTGAGTTTAAAAGGAAAATTGTTTTCCTATTTTAAAAAGAAGTTTTACAGAGAGAATTTTTACATACGATTGAAAAAGTTTTTTGAGATTTCTCTCGGCATAAAGAAACTCACGGTAGTCGTCAAGTAAATACGGATTTACTAAACGACGGCTGGGCGAGCTACACGATCGTGCAGTGGCGAGCTAAACGATTGTGCAGTATTTACTAAACGATCGCATAGTTTTGCTAGACGATCGCTTGCCCAAAGTAAACAATCATGTAGAGTCTGTAGGCGACAGAGGAGCTAAACGATGAGCTAAATGATCACATAGCTTTTGCTAGATGATCGCTTAGCTTTATCTAAACAATTGGGCATCGACCTATACGATAGGTCTCCACCATCTCCCACTTGCCCAGTCATGTACGCGATCGGTGTTTCCTTCTTTGTCTGCCTCATACCAAGTCTGAACAGAGCCCACCCTCTGGATTCTCACACTGAGAATACCAAGGTAGCCTTGTTGGTGGTGTCAGACTCAATTTGACACCATCGAGGTTTTCTGGAGGCCGTTCGTGGTGCTGTAGACGTCGTTCGTGTTGCTGAGGAGTTCGTGGCCAAGGCGATCATTGAGGACGAGCGTGAAGTGTTTGTGTCGTATTTGTTGCAGTATTGCGGTCATGTAGATTGAGCGTTTAAGGTTTCTGTTGTTCGAGCGTTCATACGCAACGGAGCGTGGAGAAGCTTCTGCAATTGTTCGTACAGTTTTTCTCTTGTTCATTTGTTGTTCATGCTATAATTTCTACATTTGAATTGTATAACCGCTTGTTTGATGTCGACTGTAAATGTATTGTTCATTCATGATTGTGATTTGGAATTATCTTTCTTTTGTTGCTCATGGAAATCTCAGATCTGATTTCTTTCAGGACTAAACTTAAATTTCTTTAAGGGCCTTCATACCCTTAAAGAAAGGGATCAAATCATGACGTAGTTCAAGTTTTTTTTTTTTTTAACTGGACTGAACTTGAAGTTTCTTTTAAGCTGCCTACATACCCTTCATAATGATAGGGATCAGGTCATAATGTAGTTCAAAAAGAATGTTTCTTTTATGTGCGACTGAACTTAAATTTCTCTAAGTTGCCTACATACCCTTTATAATGACAGGGATCAAGTCGTAACGTAGTTCGTACAAATTTTTTTTTTTTTTTTTTTTTGGGGGGAGGGGGGGGGGGAGGGGGAGGGGGAGGGGCATTCACATTTTAAGCTCATGCGGGCTAGGAGCATCATGCAGTTTAGGCTCTTGAGATGAGAAGCTTTTTCATTTAAACTTTAGAAGCTCTTATTTCATCATGGTTTTGATCATCCTCTTTATTTGTAGGATTCGTCAATATGATGAGTTTTGGTTTCACTATCAAGGAACCTTCTGTACTTATGTCAACAAAAAATTTTCTCTTCATGCATGAAGGACACGACTGTAAATCTTTTCATCGTTGTTTTCTTTATGGAATGATGTTGCCTTCAGGATTTTCATCCTTCCTTTATGTTGATCACTTGTTGTCTTAAGACGATCAAAAGTAGATGCTGAAGGTCGATCATTCTTTGATGTGGATATACTTAGCCTTTTGAAGGCTGAAGTTCGAGTAGAAGTAATTGTTGGACATTGGTTTTCTTTTCCTACCGTGGCCATACCCAATCTTTGAAAGACTGAAGATCGAGCACTTGAAGGCTTAATACGATTGAAGACAGAAGTTCTTTGCTTCATTTCTTCTAAGTCGTTGACTTCTTCGACAGTTATATGATTGTTGTCGACTTCCACTATGTCGACAGTGTGACATGCAATAACTTCTGATATTTTCTCTAGATGATTATTGAGAAAGCCTATTGGGAGAAATTCTGCCGAAGTTACTGGCCATCGGAATTGAGAAAAGTTCTTTTCTTCTTTCTTAGCAAGCTTAGTCTTCCTTGTCATCTTTTTGCCTTTCTTTTTATGAGTCTTGTTCCTTCTTCTATAGCTTCGATAGGAACGCGACTTTTTTTGGGTGGAGTTTGGTTGTCTTCTTTTTCGACGAGTCACAACTATCCACCCTTCGTTGTCATCTTCAACGAACTTATCTTTCTTTTCGGAATTTGTTGTTTGAATCTCTTGTTGGAACCAAACAACTATAGGCTCGAAGGCTCCGAACTGGATCAGGTTTTGTCTTTGAGTATGGGACACAGACAGTGTTGGAACACTTGAAGTTGCCGCTACTGTAGCATGATTTGTCTGAGCTATTTCATCCAAATCTAACTCAATCTTCTTTTCACGAGCCAACTTCAGAATTCGTTCCTTCAGCATAAAGCACCTTTCAACTGGGTGACTAATGATCCGATGATACTTGCAATAGTTAGGATCATCTATTTTTCCTACTTATTCCGATCGCTTGCATTCTGCCACATCAGAGTCAAGGAATGGATAAATCTTCTCTTGTGTTTCTTTAAGAGTTGGACGACGCTTCTCGCCCTCATTGTGCCTTCTTTCAAATTTTGTTTGTTTTCCTTTGGAAGAAAATTTGTGTGGGGTCACATGAACGACCATAGATTCTTTTGTGGCACTATCCACGATATTTTCAGTGCCCTTGGATTCATTCTTGTATTTTCTCCCTTCCGGGACTAGGAAATTTTTAGTTCCCCTATTGGTGATGCTCAGCTCCATATCATGAGCGCGTGTTGCCAACTCCTCAAATGTACGAGGTTTTATCCCTTGTAGGATGTACGGAAGCTCCTAATGCATGCCTTGAGTGCATATCTCTACTGCAGATAATTCAGTGAGTCTATCTTTGCAATCCATACTCAATGCTCTCCATCGGTTGATGTAATCGATGACTGTCTCTCCCTTCCACTGTTTGGTGTTCGTCAGCTCCATCATGCTAACAGTGCGCCTTGTACTGTAGAAGCGGTTCAGGAACTCCCTTTCTAGTTGTTCCCAACTGTCAATCACTTTTGGCTCCAAATTAGTATACCAATCGAAAGCATTTCCTTTCAAGGTACGGACGAATTGCTTGACTAGCTGGTCTCCTTTGGTTTCTGCATTTTTGCAGGTTTCAATGAAGTGTGCAACATGTTGTTTTAAATTGCCTTTTCCATCAAACTGCTGGAACTTTGAAGGTTGATACCTAGCTGGCATTCTTAAGTTGTCGATTCTCCTAGTGTACGACTTGAAGTACATAAATGAGAACTGTGATGGTCTTCCATACTGAACCCATATGGAGTTTATAATCATATCCTGCAGCTGTTGAATTGACAGGGTGGCAATAGAGGTAGATTGTTGCGGCTGGTCTTCCTGCAAGTCAGTATTTCATTGGCTTTTGTAGTTGGAGATTGACTCGACTCAGTGGTCTCGAGCCTGTATTTGATCTCTTAAAGTAACAATTTCATGATCTCTCTCTTCAACAGCTTCCGTTAGGAAAATTATCTTCCTTTCCATCTCTGCCATAGCCGACTCAGCCGTTACGTCAGTCACCATGACAGATACTACATCAAAATACGATTCTTTATCTGATGGATCAGTAGCAAAAACGTAGCCATCGAACAAGGAGTTTTCTCTAAAGACGATCCCGCCTTTAGTAGATTCCCTTGGTTTTCCCATGATGACAGAGCTTATGTAAGTATCGCTTGCGACGGTAGCTTTGGATACAACCTTCTTTGGTGCCATTTGTAGGTTTATGGACTTGGATGACGAGAGAGAGATGAGAGGTAGAGAGATCCCACCGGGCGTGCCAATTTTTTCACACGAGATTTCAAGAGAAATTTATTTCATGGAACTTGAACTTTGTATTTGTATTAATTTTGTGGAAAGTGAGTACAATCTCTAATACATAGTATTTTGATGCTTTCAAAATAAACTATAATCTTTAAGTTGGTTGATCTTCTTGAACGATCGGCTTTTGGGTTTGTTGATCTTCTTAGATGATCGACCTTTGGACTTGTTGATCTTCTTGAAGGATCGATTTTTAGGCTTGATGATCTTCTTGGATGATTGTCCTTGGGCTTGTTGATCTTCTTGGAGGATCGGCCTTTGGGCTTGTTGATCTTCTTGGATGATCGACCTTTGGGCTTGTTGATCTTCTTGAACAATCGACCTTTAGGCTTGTTGATCTTCTTGGATGATCGGTCTTTGAGCTTGTTGATCTTCTTGGAGGATTACTGTTCGTACGAGGCATCCAGAGAAACTTGTTTCGTGGAGTTGAACTTGAGTTAGTGTTGATGTTGATGTTGAGGTTGATTTGATGCGATGTAGTTCGATCTCTAGTACTTGATTCTCTAATTCTCTCTCGGTTGAATGCGTACGCTTGATATTTAGAAGCGAGGCGTGTGGATATTCTTAAGCTTCGAGTCTTGGAAGAATGCTTGTATCTTCAAAGGACTTCAGTCTTCAAGCATGGTCTGAATGCTTGTATCTTCAAAGGACTTCAATCTTCAGAATGCTTATATCTTCAAAGGATTTTAGTTTTCAAGTGTGGTCAGAATGCTTGTATCTTCAAAGGACTTCAGTCTTCAGAATGCTTGTATCTCCAAAAGACTTCAATCTTCAAGCGTGGTCAGCTTTAGGAGTCAAGGAGTCTTCTGATTGTAGAGAATTCCCTATAAGCTCTCTAGAGTATAGAATTGTTGACCTCACCAAATGAGGAGAGCTTCTCTATTTATAGAGTTCACAGGTGGGCTTGGGCTTGGTTGATCCATGGGCCTTGCCTTTGAGCCCAATTAGTTGGACTTGGGCTTAGTTGGTCCATGGGTCTGGCCTTTGGGCTCAATTAGTCGGATTTAGGCCTGATTTGACGTTTAGGTCAAATTCAACCTATTTTTGGGCTTAGTTGGACTTTGACCCAAATAATAATATCAAATTGGGCCAAATTAATCTTATCTTATTCAACGATTATGATAGAACTAAGTGGCGTCATCGAAATTTGTCTTCAACTTCAATTCAGGACATATGTCAACTTCTAATAGAGCCTAAATTTAATGATTTGGAATTTCGTCATTAATTTAGTAAATGACATAGTAACTTTTGATTGGTCCAAAATTTCTCACTCAACACATACTTTTATAAAATTTTGATAGATTAATTGGTAAACAATAAATTTAATTCAAAGTTTTGAGCAAAATTATTATTTAACTATCAAATAATAATATCGACTAAATTATTAATAACAATTATTAATAAAATGAGTCATTTATAATTAAAATTACTTGATTATGTAATTTGATGTATCAATTTGATGAATTTATATAAATATGATGTATTAATTAATAAAACAATCAAAATCAGTTTTTTTAGAAAATAAATATAACATTTTATGATTAAAAAATAATGAATTATAATTAATTAATGATAAACTAATTATAAATATTAAAAAATAATCTCTTAAAATATTAATCATAATGATTATTAATTAACTCCATATATAATTTGTTAATGAATTAATAGTATTAATGTATTGATTCTTTACAGTTTATTATATTATTTATTTATGAATCTAGAGTAGTTAAATTCAAAGATCATAATTTAAAATTTAATATAATCTTCCAAATTATAAATTTAATATTCATATATTAAGTATTTTTAATAATATAAAATAAAAAAAAATCATGTATTAAAAGAGGAGAAAAAGTGGGCATCAAGAAAACCTACACTTTTGGATGAGTACAAGGAATGTGAAGAAATAGTTTATTCACATACTTAAAGTTTCAAAACTTGTACTAAATAATTCCCACGATTATTCCCATCTCATTTCCCTCAATCCAAACGCCCCTAAAAGTAACACTCAAATAACAACTCTATAAAAGTGTTCATGAATCAAGGGATATATGAAACACAAAATGCAAGATTTTCAATTGATTCCAAAAGTTATCTAATTAATTGATAAAAACTATAAAAAAAAAAATAAATAAATAAATAAATACTATCATTTTAATTCAGATTACGTGAAAAATATCAAATTGCAAAAATACATTTCCTACAAACATAAATCGAAGATTAAACATGCAACTATTACCACAAATACCGTGCATAAAAATTTAGAAGATACATATCGATTTATCTATTTCTTTCTTTCTTTTATTTTATTTTATTGAATCTTTCATCTCTTTGTCCTAAAGTTGAAAATTACTAATGAGTGCAAGTACATATATAATTTTTTCAACTCTATGTACATATATATTTCTTATTGCCACTTGTATGTTATTTTTTAAACTTTTTTAAGGTTATCATTTTGCATACGTACCATATTTGTTGAATCTATGCCATCAATATCACAATTGTTAAAACACCAAAACCATCAAACATAACTCGAGATAATGGACAAATGCTATAACAAGTCATTATTATCTTCACCTATCCTATTTATGTTGAACTTATTAGAGTCATTCTTATACATAGTCAAGTGAACGATCATGTGACTACCTGAAAAGTAAAAGTTTATTTCTAGTGAAATCAATAAAGTATGTTGCATGTAACATAGAATCCATGAAACCCGATACGTCAACCATTAAAAATTCATAATATTGCCAAAGAGGGTGAAGTCGATACACTAATTCTAACAGAAGATGGTGAAGATCAAACAAATAAATGTCAAAAGAATCGATATTAATTGAGAAAGATGATAATAAAAAGATAAATACTTTTAAACTAATAAGAAACTCAAAATTTAAGATTTATTACTGAGTTGTATGTTGACTGAGTTTTTGGCAATATAGACTCTGCATGATCTTTATGCAATTTATTATGAAATTTATGAATGACGCACATGGCCAATGACATGTTTAGTTTGGTTTTTGCTTTGCTTTTGCTTTGCTTTTGCTTTTTTTAACTCATGCATATGAATGCCACATGAAATATTAATTAAAGAAATATGTAGCAACCTCTTTGTCCTCCCATAGTTTTTTATGGCATAAACTTGATGCAAGTCCAAATAGGTCTAAATTATATAAAAATTAATGTGTTTAGATTTGGGTTGTCTTTAAATATAAAAAATAAACCAAAATATTTACAATATATAATAAAATTTTAAAACTATCAATAATAGACACTAATAGAAGTCTATTAGTATCTATCAGTGTTTATCATTGATAATTCTAAAATTTTGTTATATCTTATAAATATCTTCAACAGTTTTACCATTTGAAATATTTTTCTTTTAGATTTTGTATGTATAAAATTGATGTACATTTAGAGAAAGGAAAACACAAATAAAGTAAGAATATATTGGACACTTACGAGTTGATATGTTGATAGCGTTTGGGACTAGTGTCATGGTTTCTTGCATATTATCATGTTTTGTGTTTTGATTTCAGTCTCTGAGCTAGCATTTTTTATTCTTGTTGTTTCCCATTCCATTAAAGTTTTTAGGGATCTCCTGATATTTGTTTTGGTATTCGTTAAATTGATTTAGTGATGTTCTATTTACTTTACTCCTAACTTTATTTATTTACAAAATTTTAATTTTAATCTAAATGATGAGATGGTTTGGTATTTGAAATTGCATGCATGTAGTAATGATCATGACCCTAGTTAAAGGTCTTAGAAAATTTGGTCGTCACATCAACTTTCACCCTGCTCGTGTTTTTCGTATCATTACTCTAGTTCCCTCTCTTGTCCTTCCTTTGGCAACAGTGATGCCGACAACAACATGTTGAGTTGTTTTCTTCTTCCTTTGACAACATGCAATACTTTTCTAGATATCAAACAAACGAAGTGTAGAGAGAGCGGGAAAGTGAATGAGATAGGGGACACGTGGGAGAGCACATGAGAGGAAAAACTTGTGAGAGAGAATGAGAAGATGAATAAGAGTATTATTGGGAACCCACTACTATGGCAAAAATAAGTAGAAAAATAACAAAGAAATTAAAATAAAGCAATAAAACTGAAAACATAAAAATTAACATGGAAAAACTCTAACCTAAAAAAAACCACAAACTAGAAAAGTTTTCATTATGTGAAAATTTGATACAATCACACAGGATAACTCTCTCTCATATCTCAATTATAAGAGTACTCTCTCAAAGTTTAATTAGAGTTAACACACTCAAACTTAAAATGTTTTTAACTAGACCGATTTAAAAGAAAGATATAGGCTCGTCTTTTATAATACTTAAAGCTCATCTCTTTTTTAAACTTTTTCAATGTGGGATAACTACATTAGTAATATTTTGCAAAAACTCAACAAGTATGAGCAAAAGAAAAGTAAAAAATAATTTAGAACAAAACATGGTGATGCCAACTAAAGATTAGAAAATTTTGTTTAGAAAAAGTTTCATTTTTTCACAAATTTTTAAGTCATTTATACAAAAGTTTCAAGCTTAACCGAAGTTAATCATTGGCAACTACAGCTCCTTCAGATCATTGGATTGCTTCTATTATTAGTTTATTGTATTGAAAATATTTTTTTTTCCAGATATTGTGTCGAAAAGAGGAAAAAAAAATCATTCACATTCTATTTTTGTATTGTTAATGATGTTGCTTCCTTCTATTATTAGTTTATTTGCTACTTCTTTTCTTTTCACTCCCAAGGGTTGTACGTTATATTTAAACACGAATTGAAGTGTTAGACACAAAAAAGATTTCAATATCTATTGCATGCCAACAAGTGTTTGCTCGTCCAACTTAAGAGAGCGTTTGGTAGGTAGGTTCGGAATTAGAAGTCTGGAAATCAAATAGCTTACGACTTATAGTAGTTGTTACGTGCACGATATAATCCTTGGTGTATCATTGATCAATTTTTACCTTAATTTGATTGAATTCCTCTACTCTATTGATTTCTATGAAAAAAATGTAGGAAAGACGATAGTTGAAGCATCCGTTTGATAACGATTTGGTTTTTGAGTTTTTGTTTTTGAAAATTAAGCTTATAAACATTACTTTCACTTCCAAATTTCTTCCTTTGTTATCTACTTTTTATCAATTGTTTAAAAAACTATGCAAAAGTTTGAAAACAAAAGAAAAACTAATTTTAAAAAACTAATTTTTGTTTTTGGAATTTGACTAATAGTTCAACCACTGTATTTAAGAAAGATGCAAATTATAATAAGAAATGGTGAGAAAATAAGTTTAATTAAAAAAAAATAATAAAAAAAACCAAATGATTATAAAATAGGATCTTAGTTTTTTTTTCTCTTTAATAACAAAATTAGCTTTTGATAACAAAATAACAAAGTTTTGAAATTTAGTTTTATACCAAATTCATAAAACTTTTTTTTTATTGAATGAATTTTCAGTTTTACATTTGAGGTTTGTATTAATAGCATTCTTGGTATCCGTTAAATTTCTCATTAAATACTAATAAAAAGCTACCGTGGCACCTTTTTTCAAATAAAAAAAATACTTTTTTCTAATATATATATAGAAAATATATATATTTTTCATTTTTTCTTTCTTCTCTCTCTCACTCCCCCTCCTTACTCTTTCCCTCTCCTCCTTTTCTCTTCTCATTTCTCTGACACGCGCTATATATATATATATATGTGGCGTCCCAAAATTTTTTAGATGATTTTTTAATTTAATATATTTATCTTTAATTATTTGGGATGTATTTCAAATTTTTGTGACTCAATTATTTTATTTTGAAAAGATCTAAATTTAATTTAATTAGTGGAAATTGAATTAATTTTGGAGAAAGAGATTTGGAAAAAGTTGCATTGAGTAATGAAAGAATTGGGAGTATTATTGTTGAAATTAAAATTAGAATTTAATTTTGGATCGAGAGAAATTCAATTTAAAAATATATGGTAAGTGATTTTGGAGAATTGAATTTAAGTTAATTTTGAATTTATTTAATGTGGGATGTTTTACGAGGGAATTAAGGAGTTTTGAAAATAGGAAAAGAAAGAAATATATTTAATTATATTTGGAATTAGGGTTTGGTTTTAAAAGTATATAAATATTCATTTAAGGCTCTTTGATTAGTGCGCAAAGTTTTTTTTTTTTTTAAAAAAAAAAAAAAAAAAAAAAAAAAATCCTCTTCTTCACCCCTCCCCCCCCTCTGCCTCTTTCCTTCACCAGTCATGGTCGACTGCATCTGATCGCTGGAAGAAGACACCGCCTGCATACCACGTCAGCCGTGCCCGCCGTCGTGACCACCCAGCCATGCGGAGCCTTCGCCCAAGTCGCCGGTTTTTCGGCACACAGCCCAGCCTTTTGCCGTCGTGCCGCTTCCTCCAGCCACTGCCGCTCGCCCAGCCCTATTCGCCGCCATCGTGGGTTGTCGCCGCAAGCACTAGAGTTTGCCGGAATCTTGGGATTTTGAGTAAGATTGTGGTTTGTGACGATTCCCTAAGTATTTTGATTGCCCATTTAATTTTGGCTCTGATTTGTTGTTACCCATTATGTTTTGGGTTTTCGATTGAAGTTTTGACGTATCAAGGATCAGTGTCCAGCAGTACAAGTACCCGATTGATGACTTTCGATGAGTTTTGGTTCCTGTTCTTTAAGTATTTTGGTTTATCAATGGATAGTTGGCCTAACTTTTGGTTAAATCTTGATTGTGGACCATTAATTTGGGTTTTCAAAGAGGTTTGAAGCTGTCATCCAATATTATTAAAAGCATATTGACCCGTCTTGGTAAGTATGTTAAGCGTTGAAACCTTGATTTAAATACAGTAGGTTGGAATTTGAGGTTCCACCGTTATTATTGAATTTGCTTGTTGGGGAGTTTAGAAATGAATTCGAAACTAACCACACTTTGGGTAAGTTGTTAGAACGTGTTTTTATGGTGTTAAAATTAGGCTCTAATGTTGGAATTTAAAATTGAATATTGTTTAGGGATTAATTTAAGATTTTAGGGATTAATTTAAGATTTTTTTTCTTTAAGATAAAGAGGATGATAACTTGTAGAAATACAAGTTATTTTATCTCTCTCATCTAAAAGAATAAGAAAAAGTTTCGAAAGTGCGACATTTTTGCTAAAGAATTTATAAAGTAATCACAATATGCGACCATAAATTTTCAACGTCTGATCTATTTGAATTTTGAGCTAATGTTTCTATGAACTATTAGAAACAAATGCACGATCGAATAACCAGTTAAGTCGATAACTTTAGGTGATCAAGCATGATATGACATGAGTGATGAAAGTCAAATCTTAGATTGAGTTGTGGTTGACAAGAGAACTTCGTTAAAGATTCAATGACCTTCTATGTGTTGCAGAGTGAGAGAAAAGAAGTCATTCTTAGACGCTTATAAATACCCATGCAAAGGACACGAGAGACAAAAAAATTGAGAAGAAAACTCGGTAAAAAATCCTTCTCGTTTAGCCATAAAAACACCCTAGTGAGAGCCTGAGACTCTTGTGGAAGAAGAGAAGCTCCATTGTTCAATATTTGAGTGAAGCAAGTTATCATTTGAGCCGGAGGAAGTAAGACATTGCACACCACGACTTGATTCTCTATCCCTTTCTTTATCTTAAAGTGTATTTGTGTTGTATTGTTAATGTTGAAAAGTTCAAAGTCTATGAATACATATTTATTCCATCCTTTGTTCATTTTTTCCATCATTATCATGAGTAGCTAAATTATTTTATGGGTTGAGAAGCATATAGTTAGCACAAACTAAGTAACAAAAGAATTCGATCAACTTGTTGTTTTATGTATGCCTACTTGCGTCACTTGAATGAATTGAAAGATTGTTCTAAGTAAATTGAATCTAGGTTTGAAAGAACTCAAATTTAGAACTCATAAAACAAGAGGAGATGCTCCTTAGAAATAAAAGTATATCTTTTACATATTGCATTAATCGCATGTATCCTAGAGATAGGATAGTTGGATACATTGAGAACTGTTGGTCGTAATATCAAGTGAATTGCTTGAACACATGATTCATATAGTTGCTTAGGAAGTGTTGGTGAAAATTCTTCTCAATCCTATCATCGCATATCAGTATCCAATAACCACCGCTCACACTATTTCACTTAAAGCACAACCCTCATCGCATAAAGTTTAGAGCTAGAATAATACCAAAAATTGACCATTTGAGTGAACATTTCATTTGCATTAAGATTAGAGTATTAGTTTCATCGCACACTTGTAAGTAATCCATGAGTTTGATCCTAGACTTACCAGGACCCTGGATGGAATTGCACTTGGGTTTTACCAGGAAAAACAAAGTGTTATAACCTCATAATCATTATTGATCTCATTGCATGATACAAACACATCATCATTATTGATCTCATCGCATGATACAAACACATCAAGTTTTTGGCCTCATCGCTGAGGACGGTAACTAAGTGTGCTGAGATTATTTTTATTAATCTTTGCATACCTCGATCGCTGGTGTGTTGTACCTTGACTATGAAAAAGGTACAAATGTTCTATGAGCGAAGGGTCCACGCCTGAGCTTGCATACCACCCAGAAATTGAGAGAGCTAATAGAAGAAAACGACAAAATAGAGCTCGAAGGATGACAGAACAACAAAATCATCCGGAAGTGTCGCGAATAGTGAATAACAATGAAAACGACGCACTTGTCAATCTTATTCTATTGGCAAACGATTGCAACAGACAGATTAAGGATTATGCATCGCCAAATTTATATGATTTCTCGTCAGGAATCATGCAACAAACCTTGTATGGGACTAGATTCGAAATGAAGCTTGTAATGCTTCAAATGATTTAAATGGCTGGTCAATTTAGAGGAAGGCACGACGAGGATCCCCATGGAGAAGTTTTATTGAAATCTGCAATACCTTTGTATTTCCAAATATCATCTCAAAGGAAGTATGACTACATTATTCCCATTTTCACTATGCGATCAAGCTAGAAAATGGGCATACTCACCTGAACCTGATGAAATAACATCCTGGAAATAAGTAGTAGAGAAAATCACGAAGAATTACTTCCCAAAAACAGAGAATGCAAAGAGAAAAAGGTTAATCACTAACTTTCAGCAAGAAAAAAATGAAACACTCAACGATGTGTGGGCGAGATTCAAGAGACTAGTGAGAGATTGCCCACATAACAGACTCTCTGATTGTTTGCAGACGAAATTTTTTTTATTATGATTTGAACTCAACCTCACAAACTGCAGTAAACGCTGCTGCGGCAGGTGGATTATTAGGCAAAACATATATTGAAGCTAAAAACATTCTTGATCTAATCTCGAAGAACCATGAAGATTGGCAAGAAAATGAATATAGATTAAGAACGAACAATAGAAGCCATAGTAATGATGCTCGCATCATTATAAACACATGTGAACGCAATGACTAATTTGCTAGGCCAAGTTTGGCGTGAAAGGGTGGGCAAGTGAATACAGTTGCACAGAAGAATAATGGAAGTTGTGTCCTTTGTGAAGAACCTCATTCCTTTGAGGAGTGCTCGCGTAATCTACAATCTGTTTACTTCATAAAAAATCAACCCTTTTTCCAATACTTACAATCCCAGTTGGAGAAATCATCCCAATTTCTCTTGGGGTGGTAATCAACAAAATTCAACTCTCATAATGCCTAAAGAGACGAACCATGAGGGTTTCATCAAAGACCAAATGGGCAGCATCAAGTAGCCAGCTCACCTCAACCATCAGCCTCCTCTTCCTTAGAAAACTTGTTGAAGGAATACATACTAAAGAATGAAATAACTCTTCAAAACTAAGCAACATCAATTTGCAATCTTGAGGTACAAATGGGACAGATAGCAGGCGAATTGAAAAATAGGCCACTAGGTACACTCCCAAGCACCACAGAGATTCCTCACAACATAGGGGACAAAGGCAAGGAACAATACTAGGCGGTGACTTTATGGAGTGGACACATCACAAAAGAAGCGATAAGAAGGAAATCGGATGAAGAATCTGAAATTCAAAAAGATGAAGAGTGTGCGCCCGATGAAGATGTTCCCAAGGAAGTACAAGGATCAGAAGGAGTAACCTCCACAACTTCCATGACAACAGTACCACAGGAGGTGGAAGTGCCTCCATTTCCACAAAGACTGAAAAAGAAGAAAAATGATGAAAGTCAATACCAACGCTTCCTCAAAATACTGAAGCAGCTGCACATTAACATCCCTTTCATCGAAGCAATAGAGCAAATGCCTACCTATGCTAAATTCCTAAAGGACATCATGTCCAAGAAAATGAGCATAGGTAAATACGAGATGGTGGCTCTAACATAAGACTGCAATATGATAATTCCTCCAAAGATGCGGGACTCTAAGAACTTTACAACACCTTGTTCAATTGGCGGAATTTATATTTGACACGCTCTATGCGACCTTGGAGCAAACATAAATTTGATGCCCTTGTCAATTTTTAAACGATTGGAGATTGGAAAACTTACTCTCACCACAGTTACCCTTCAGTTAACGGATCGATCCCTCGTGCACCCAGAGGGGAAGTTAGAAGATGTATTAGTTAAAGTGGATAAATTTATCCTCCCTATGGACTTCATTATACTTTATTACAAGGCAGATAAAGATGTCCCCATTATCTTGGGATGACCATTTCTCTCCACAGAAAGAGCTTAAATTGATGTACATAAGGTAGAAATCGCAATGCATGTCAATGGCCAAAAGCTGAAGTTCATTATCATTAAGGCGATGAACTATACAGACGAAGTAAGTTCATATGATACAGATGAAGAGTGGCCCTGCAACTTAGATTGGGGAACTAATGAAGAAATAGGATTGAAGGAAGAAACCATCGCTTCAGTTGAATCATGTTATACGATGACAGAAGAAAAAATGTGAATCATTTAGTATAGAGGAGAAAAAAAGCACGAACAAGTATTCACTTGAGCAACCTCCAGTTTTGGAATTGAAAGCGTCGCCTATCCATTTGAAATATGCATTCCTTGGGTAGAATGAGACCTTACTAGTTATTATATCAATCACACTTTCCAAAGAAAAAGAAGCAACCCTACTAGAAGTACTAAAGAAGTACATTAAGGAAATAGGGTGGACTCTTGCTGACATTAAAGGTATAAGTTCATCCTACTATATGCATAAAATTAGGCTCGAAGAAGGACAGAAAGGCTCTATCGAATCTCAACGCAGGTTGAACCTTGCGATGAAAGAAGTCGTTAAAAGGGAAATCATTAGGTGGTTAGATGCAAGAATTATTCTCCCCATTTCAGATAGCACATAGGTTAGCCCAGTGCAATGTGTTCCAAAGAAAGGTGGAATGGTAGTTGTACGCAATAAGAATAATGAATTAATACCAATGCGCACAGTCATTGATTAGAGGATTTGCATGGATTACCGGAAACTCAACGTAGCGACAAAAAAAAAAAAATTGGTTCCCCTTACCCTTCATTGACCAAATGTTTGCCTTTCGACGCATGCCTTTCGGACTATGTAACACCCCAAGTACCTTTCAAAGGTGCATGATGGCTATCTTTTCATATTATCTTGAGGACTTTGTAGAAATATTCATAGATGATTTCCAATTTATGGAAGGACGTACAAAGTATGGATAGAAAATCTGGAAAAGATCCTAAAGAGGTGCGAGGACATGAATATGGTTCTGAATTGGAAGAAGTGTCATTTCATGGTAACTGGGAGAATTGTTCTCAGATACAAAGTTTCCAAATCCGGCCTAGAAGTTGATAGAGAAAAAATTAAGGCCATTGAAAAGTTACCACCACCTATAAATGTAAAAACCCTAAGAAGTTTCCTAGGACATGTTGGGTTCTATCGAAGATTTCTCAAAGATTTCTCAAAAATTGCCAGACCACTGAACATGTTGCTAGAAGCTGAAAGACCTTTTGATTTTGACGACATTGCCTTAACGCATTTGAAAATTAAAGAATGTGCTAGTCTCAGCTCCAATTCTGATTCCACCTGACTGGACAAAACCATTCGAGCTAATGTGCGATGTCAGCGGATATGCGATGGGGGTAATTTTGGCTCAACGAATAGAAAATGTTCTTCATCCCATTACATACGCAAGTAAGACTCTTAACAGCCCCCAGGAGAATTACACTACTACTGAAAAAGAGCTACTGGTGGTAGTCTTTGCCATGAAAAAATTTAGACCTTACATGTTGGGATCAAGGATCATCATCCACACAGACCATTCAGCTATCAAATACTTGATGACAAAGAAAAATGTGAAGTCAAGACTGATTAGATGGGTTCTACTGCTTCAAGAGTTTGATATAGAAATAATGGATAGAAAAAGGTCAGAGAATAAAGTCGTAGATCATTTATCGCGACTTGAAAATCATGAAAGTGATCGCATCCAACCCACTGTAAACGCATCCTTCCCTGATGAACTGTTATTGAAGATCGATGAGTACTTGTCCTAGTTTGCAGACATCGTCAATTTCCTAGTCTGCAAACAATTTCCCGAAAATATAGATCATAACAAAAGAAAAAGCTCATGCATGACTGAAAATTCTATTATTGGGACGAGCTTAACTTGTACAAAAGAGGACCTGACCAAATTTTGAGCCAGTGCATTTCCGAAACAGCATTTCAACGCATCCTTTATCAATGCCATAAATCGCCCTACAGTGGGCATTTCGAAAGTCAACGTACAGCTGCAAAGGTATTGCAAAGCGGATATTATTGGCCCACCTTATTCAAGGATGCACGTGAATATATCATGAAATGTGATAGGTGTCAGCGCACTGGGAACATTTCAAAGAAGAATGAAATGCCGATGAATGTTATTCTGGAAGTGGAATTATTTGATGTTTGGTGGATCGATTTTATGGGTCCATTCTACCATCCAAGGGCAACAACTACATCTTGTTAGTTGTTGACTATGTATCTAAGTGGGTAGAGGCGATCTCATGTGCTTCAAACGATGTGATCACTATCTTAAACTTTTTACAGAGAAACATCTTTACTCGTTTTGGCACCCCGCGTGCTATTATAAGTGATGAAGACACACATTTCATCAATCACATTGTTGGCAAACTTCTAATCAAATACACTGTTCACCACAAAATAGCCATAGCTTACCACCCCCAGAAAAATGGTCAGGCTAAAATATCCAATAGGAAAATTAAGACAATACTAGAGAAGGTTGTCAATCCCACAAGTAAAGCTTGGGCACAAATACTAGATGAAGCATTATGGGCATATCGCACTGCATATAAAACTCCTATAGGAATGTCCCCATCTTCGGTAAAGCTTGCCACTTGTCGTTAGAACGTGAACACAAAGCATTTTGGGCTATAAAAAAGCTCAGTTTTGACTTGAAAGCTGCAAGGGGGGTGAAGAAGCTCCAGCCATTGAGACTAAACGAATGGAGGCTACAGGCAAACGAGAATGCCAAAATCTACAAGGAACGAATAAAGTGTTGGCATGATCAACGAGTTCGTAAGAAAGATTTTGAAACTGGCCAAAAAGTACTATTGTTTAACTCTTGACTGCTCTTTTTCCAGGGAAGCTGAAATCACGTTGGTCAGGACCTTTCATTATCAAGGAAGTTTAATGGAGTGGTAGAATTAATCAGTGAAGATGGGACCAACGCATTCAAGGTGAACAGACAAAGGATCAAGCCCTATTATGGAGGTGATTTCAATCACGAAAAGACCTCTATAGTCTTGGGAAAACGTGAGCAATGCGATACAAGGAGTCCCTACGCCATAAAGCAATATCTTTCTTAGGGGCGCACATATCCTTTTTTGTATCCTTTTATACTTTTGTTACCTGTTTTTTTTAAATTAATTACTCATTTGTTTATGCTTTTCTTCTTTCTTATTTTGTGAACAATGACTGCTAGCCAAATTTGAACAAATTTTGGGGAAGCGAAATTAGGGTTTTTTAGGCGATGAGTGATGCAATGAGCTTGGCGATATGTGGAAATTTGTAGCCCAAAGCATCCTTAAAAATCTCATCGCAGGTGAGGGAACGATACGTCATATTTGAAGGAACTCCTAACGAAGAGCATCCATGAGCACGTTCAGATCTTTCTGATTTCATTGTCACCGAAATTACCACACACACATTCTATCAAACAATTATACAATTTACACTAATTAGCAACATGCTTCGAACAATAAAATACAAGAGAAAGAGTTCTAATACCAGTTGAAGACCCTCTTCAAGCGTTGAACTCTGATGTAGTGGAAAAACCTCGATCGTCTACACGTACGGCAACAACATGAACAGTCATGAACAAGTGAACAACAGCGGGGACAACATCACCAAAATGGAGCCCTTGGTATTCTCGGAGTGAGAATCCAAAGTGTGGTCTTTGGTGAATTTGGTAGAGGTTGGAGAAAGAACAAATCGTGTAGACCATAAGCAAGTGGGAGAGAGAGATATCGTATAGCTGTGTGCTTATCGTTTATAAGAAGCTACACAATCATGTAGGTTTTACTACGTGATTGTTTAACAAATTGTAGACGATCGTTTAGAAAACCCGGCACACGATGTGATCATTTAGGGATGGGCGTGCGATCGTTTAGGCGTGAGGTGGGCGATCGTTTAGGCGATAAAACTTTATCGTATAGGCTCTCGACTATGCGATCGTTTACGTTTCCACACCGATGCGAAATTTTTCGAACTCTTGAAAAATGAAACAAATTTTCATTTTATTCTTCGGTTAAATAACCGAATTCGGATTCTCCCACTAACGCACGTCCAAGAGAAGTTTTAGGTCAATTATCATATAATTAACCAATTTAATATGAATATAATCATATTTTATTCTTACCCTATAGTTTGATATCACATATCTACTATAGTAATTTCTCCTCCATATGATATAAATCATATTTATATCTAAATTTCTCCAAAATAATGTATCTCATACATTTAGTCAATTATATCATATATAATCAACGAGTTCAATTATATCATATATAATTGAACTCCCTCTTCTCAATTTGAACATTTCAAACTGACTCAAACACTAATTCTCGACTTTATCCAAGCTATTCAAGGGACCTAATGGACCTGTGGCTCGAAGCTCCAACAGTTCGTGAATAGCTGACTAAACTCTTTAGCCACGAGAACCACCATCCGTTAACTGAAAAGCATTCCACTAAAGACCAACAGTTGAACTCTTCTTACCAAAAATATATTTCTGTGTCCATCGAATATAACCAATCATGAGTACGATGACCCTTCACAGATGCTCGTAAATACAATTGGGCCAATTTACCGTTTTATCCCTATAGTTACATCTCACTTCTTAAGTACCATTGATTCCTCTAATGAACAATACAATATAGTCCAACTATGTGTGAACACCTCTCGGGTCAAGAGAAGGTGTGTGACACCACATAGTTCAAGCCCTGGAATCAGCCCTTAAGGGAGCTATCTATCTACTTACCCCTACTTCGAGGAAGGAGTGAATTCCATCTTGTGTAGCTGAGTTTCCAGCTCCCAAATCAAACGAATCCCCAAAATGGTAGGTTTGAATCAGTGACCTGGCCACTCGCACCCATACAAATCAAAGGACTGCCCTCAATGGCAGGAGTTCCCAATTCACTCAGGATTGAGGTCATGTTACCTATCGTCATCCTAGTGAAGCAGTCTCTGTTATGAACGGTGTTATATAACGAGAGGTTAACACTTCGTGGTCAGATCTTATACAAACTCTTTATATAGGATGCCCCCACTCGCATGTCCCCTACACGAATGATCAGGATCAAATCATCTGTGACAAGTCACAACACTTGTGACCATTCCACAAAGCGGGTCGCATCCGTAGCATTACCAGGATAAGGTTTCCCTCTTATATCCATATACTACAGACCATTTTGGTTATCACTCAAGACATGATCCACTTGTATGTCACCACATAAATGCTTAAGTTACATAAAGATAACCAGGGATTTTATGTTTATTGGTTTGTGGTAAAGCAAATAAAACATGCAACTAAGGAAAAAACAAGATGTAAAGTAAATATCATATATTATACAACACAAGCGTTCGTACAAACTATTTATAAACTACAGGACATGAGACTTTAGGGCATCAACCCCAACAATCTCCCACTTGTCCTAAAGCGAAGTGGGGTGTACATAAAACTAGTACAAAACAATAAACTAGGGCATAAAAGCCCAGTACAAGAAAATCTCCCACTTGCCCTAGTCCAGCCGCGGGCGATCCTGTAGACCCATGCTTCAAACACTGTAGCTGTGAGGGTCTTCGTAAAAGGGTCAGCAACATTGTGCTCCGAAGCGATCTTTGTGACGATCACGTCTCCTCGATGCACTATCTCACGGATCAGATGATATTTCCGCTCTATGTGTTTGTCACACCTGTGACTCCTCGACTCCTTAGAGTTCGCCACTGCCCCACTATTATCACAATATAAGGTAATGGGCTTAGGCATATCTGGAACAACTTCTAGTTCTGTCAAGAACTTCCTGAGCCAGACGGCCTCCTTAGCAGCTTGCGAAGCTACTACATACTCCGCCTCCATAGTGGAGTCGGCGATGCACCCCTGCTTAGTGCTTCACCACATTACAGCTCCTCTGTTAAGAGTAAAGACTGACCCCTGATGTGGACTTGCGAAAGTCCTTATCAATCTGAAAGTCAGAATTCGTGTATCCAGTAAGGATTAAATCCCTAGAATCATACACAAGCATGTAGTCCCTCGTTCTCCGAAGATACTTGAGGATGTTCTTCACTGTGATCCAATGACCCTGGCTTGGGTTAAACTGATACCTACTGACTATCCTCACAACGTAGCAAATGTTTGGACGAGTACCAAGCATCGCATACATCAAACTGCTAATGGCAGACGCATATGGGACCCGTCTCATCTCCTCAACCTCTTGAGGCATCTTAGGACACATGTCCTTAGACAAAGTGACTCCATGTCTGAATGGCAGTAAGCCCCTCTTGGAGTCCTACATCGAGTACTTGAGCAACATCTTGTCAATGTACGATGCCTGAGACAGTGCTAACACTTTATTCTTACGATCCCAAAAGATTTGTATACCTAGAACAAACTAAACCTCTCTCAAATCTTTCATTTGAAATTGGGTCGCTAGCCAGTTCTTAACTGCAGTCAGTAGACCTACATCATTCCCAATGAATAGTATATTGTCTACATATAACACTAAGAAGACTACTGAAGCATTGATAATCTTCTTGTAGACACAAGGTTCATTGACGTTTTGGTCAAAACCATACCACTTGATCGCAGTATCAAATCGTATGTTCTAAGATCGAGACATCTATTTCAGCCCATAAATGGACTGATTCAGCTTGCAAAATTTTTGCTCTTTACCTTGGGCTATGAATACCTCAGGTTGTACCATGTAAACGGTCTCTTCAAGATTGCCATTTAGAAAGGTCGTCTTGACGTCCATTTGCTAGATCCTATAGTTATAATAAGTTGCAATGGATAGGAGGATGCTGATCGACTTTAACATGGCAACAAGTGAGAAAGTCTCCTCATAGTCGACTCCCTCTACCTGGGTATAATAACCCTTTGCCACAAGTTGAGCCTTAAAGGTCCGTACCTTCTTATCAGAGCCTTATTTGTGCTTATAGATTCATTTACAACCTATAAGTCTTACCCCATCAGGCTAATCTATAAGATCCCATACTGAATTGAATTACATCGACTCCATCTCAAGATTCATGGCCTTGACCCATTCATCCCAGTCAACATCTCCATTGCCTCCTGATAAGATAACAGATCCTCAACGTCGCCTTCTGCTACCATAGCAAGGATTTTTGTGAAACCCAGATAGAGAACAGATCGGTTCGCAACCCTCCCACTATGTCGAGGTTCCCTCAACTCTTGAGGTGGAACCGACCTACATGATGAACTCCCATCAACAACTCTAGTTGATGTAGCAGGCTCTTCAATAACCCTTGTTGAAGTTTCAATAGTTTCATTGGAAAGCTCACGCAACACGACTTTACTTCATGGACTGTGCTCCCTTATATGATCATCCTCCGGGAAAATAATGTTTGTTAAAACAAACACCCTATTTTTCGTCAGATCATAAAAATAACCTCCTCGTATACCTTTGGGATAGCCTACAAAGAGGCATAACCTTGACTGTGGTTCCAACTTCTTGGGATTAGCCTCGAGCACATGTGCAGGGCAACCCCAAGTGCAGAAGTGGTGTAAACTAGCTTTACGCCCGTTCCACAACTCCAAAGGTGTTCTCGCAACACTCTTAGAGGGAACACATTTGAGTATGTATACCGCAGTCTCCACTACGAAACCCCAAAACGAGTCCGGTAAGGAAGCGTTACTCATCATCGAGCGAACCATGTCCAACAAGGTTCTATTTCTCCTCTCCACTACCCCATTTTGCTGAGGTGCACCCGGTGCTGGAAGTTGGGAAACGATTCCATGTTCTATCAAATAGTCCTGGAATGTCGAGTCCAGAAACTCTCCACCTCAATCCGATCGAAGTGTTTTAATCCGTCTATCCAATGCGTTTTCAACTTCAGCCTTGAACTCTTTAAAATTTTCAAAGGATTCAGACTTCTGTTGTATAAGATAAACATACCCGTACTTGGAGTAATCATCAGTAAAACTTATAAAATCCTCATAGCCACCTCGGACTCACACATTCATAGGACCACAAAGGTCAGAATGTACTAATTTAAGAGGCTCATTGGCTCTATAACCTTTTCCAGTAAAAGGTCGTTTAGTCATCTTACCTTTAAGGCAACACTCGCACACTGGTATTTTCTTCTAACTCACTTAGAAATCCATTCTTCACTAATCTCTCAATCCTATTGAGATTGATGTGCCCTAAACAAAGATTCCAAAGATGGGCATTTTATTTTGGAGAAATACGTCGACGTTTTGTTTGAGTTACGGCAGTTCTAAACAATTCTATATTATGGAGGGAATTAATGGCTTATGGCCTTAGCACATATAAATTAGATTTCAAATTTGTTGTACAAATAATAACATCATCTTTATGAATAAACGTTTATCCACATTAAAAGAGATAGTTATTTACATTGCAATAAACACTTTACAGAAATGAGGTTCCTCTTAAGTTCGGGAACAATATATACATCATTCAAAACTAGAAACCTATTCTATAAAGCTAACTGGAGCTCTCCCAATGCCACAGCTGAGACGACATGCCCGGTGCCTACTCGCATAGTCATCTCACCAGTCTCTAGCTGTTGCCAGGATCTAATCCTCTGAAAAGAAGAACAATCGTGGTTAGTGGCACCTGAATCAATTATCCAAGCAGAATCATCATTCTCCACTAAACAAGTTTTAAGTACAAGTAAACAATATTTACCTTTATCTGCCTTGGCCTTAGCCTTGGCTGCTTTCTTCTCTTTTAGATAGTAAGGACAGTTCCTCTTCCAGTGTCCATCCTGATTGCAAAGGAAACACTTTCCCTTTTCAACCGGTGGACGCCTTCTTTGGTCGACAGACGGTGGGTTAGCAGGAACTTTCCCTTTTCCCTTACCACCCTTCTTCTTCTTCCCCTTTGCAGAGTTAGAAGTAGAAGGTGTAGACTTCGTTCCTAAGGTCAAATCTCTATGGAACGTCCTGGAGGATGATGCAACATTTGCCTCACCCTTCTTCCTCTCCTTACTTTTCAGTAAAGATTGGTAGGTCTGCAACTCGTTGAGGAGAGTTGTAAGGTTATATTTTGTTAAGAATCACATTATTAACAAAGTGCAGGAAGCTCCCCGACAAAGAATGCAGGATTATGCTAACCTGGTTTCCCTCATCGACGGTAGACCCATTCAACTCTGCTACATTGAAGTGAACCATCATGTTAAACACATGTTCACGAACAGAGGTGCCTTCTTCCATTCTGGAGTTGAATAAATATTTAAGAGCTTCATGCGTAAGCTGTTCAGACGGTTGTCCAAACATCCCCCACAGGGACTCAATGATCTCACATGTTGAGACCATAGGCTCATGTTTCTTGGCTAAGACTTCAGAAAGACTTGCCAAGATGTAGGCTTGGGCTTTCTCATTCGCCTGTGTCCATTGCTCGTATGCCTCCCGAACATTTTGATCGGCATTTGGAGCTGAAATAAGAGAACAGACCTCCGTAAGAGTGAACATGAGATCCTCGATGATAAGAATTGTCGTGATCACGTGTTTCCGTGTCGAGAAATTATTGCCAGTTAACTTTTCGGCGCTTAGCAAAGCTAACGTGGCTGTTGCCATTTTGAAAAAGTTGTTGTTGAAAATACGAGCAAAACTTTATTAGATTTTGCTAAACCACTTTTAACTAATCGGTTTTGCAAAATAGTTTCAAGTACCCTAAGTGATAAACTTCTATTTTGCAATGATGCCCCATTGAGGCAGGACAAACGTCACCGGTGGGGTGATTAGATGCCCGTTCACTGGGATGAGACATTCTCAACCATTAGGCAGAACCAACTCTTGGAACTGACCTAACAGCCACAATTTTTCGGTCCATATCTATTAACCTTTAACAATTCCGCATAAGTGTGATCCCTCGCTTTCAGTGCCAGAGTCCCGCCCTTTGAACCCACCATAAGGAAGAAGCAGATTAGGACAAGAGACTAAGTTACCTTATCCTCTTACAAGAGATCAAATAAAGAAACGCGCAATACTGCCATCCTTTAGGGGGACACTCCCAGGGTGCCTCGAGGTGATGCGCAGTAACTTTATTCAACCCAACAAGGAAGACTGAGGGGTATGCTGTCGCACTTCCCACTCCCACTTACTATGAACACCCTCCATCCACCTTGATATTGACCTACCCAAACACCATCCATTGGGGGACACGCCAAAGGTGCCTCGAGGCCGAGGATAGATCTCACAATGTGGACTATTTAGGAGAAACATGAAAGGTTTAAGTGAAGCATCTCATGCCCTAAGTACCTCCCACTGAATGTTCTACCTAGGGATTCATTAACCTAAACAATCTGGCTACTGATTTTAGTCTAAATCTTCTTTTTAAAACTCTGCTCATAAAAAACGTTTGTCTATGAAAAAAGAACAAGTTCAAGTGGTCACAATTAAACACTTTAATGGACTGTCCTTAACTTGCATGCATGCATCAAATCTATCTAACACCTTTCCAGGTAAGTTCCCAGGTAGGAGTATTACGTTTCTGTCAACTTAAATACCCCAGCCTAAACAGAACTCACCTTAGATAAAAGGTCCCTTATAGATAGATTTAATACACTTTAATCTTTTATTAGTCAATTTAATCCTATTAAACTGATGAAAAAGATTAAAGTCTTAGGGTTGCTAATCATATTAGAACCGTGATCTTAGGTCTATGTTTCCAAGTTTTAAACATTTTAAAACCATGAATTAAACCTAAATGAGCATGCATGTCTTTCTTATTTCTTTTAGTTCTAATTTCTCTTTAACTTTTAAAAAGAAACAACTAAAAAACCATTGCGTAAAAACCATTATATAATGCGTAATAACCAAGCAAACATGCTATCATTCACCCTTATACTATAATAATTATAATATAAAGATGATGCATGTCAATGCTTTTTATTCATGTATAAATATAACTTTTATATTATATGATGCATGAGCATGCACTTACATAATTAAATCATGCTTCTCTAAATTATAACATTTACAATAAAGAGATGATGCATGACCAATGCATAACCTAAGGTGGGATTTTCTATATGTGCATACCATATGACATATAATAAACATACATCGCATGTAATAAATTAAGGATTAATGGACCGAGATGAGCCTTTAAAAAAACCCAGAATGAAATAACCCTATCTATTACATTTTTCATCGAGTGAACCAGTTCACAGGCGAACCAGGTCTTGAACCACCAAAAGGACTCCATCGTGTAGTAAACGCCGAAGGTAAACAATCGCCCAGCGTGCACTAGACGATATACACAAAAACTAAACGATCGCATAGACGACAACGAGGCTGCGAAGCCTGATTGTCTAGGCGATCGCTTAACACGACGATAGGTAAACGATTTACCTTGCGTTACTAAGCAATCGTTTAGTCAGTTACTAAGCGATGAAGCTTGTTGAGCTAAATGATCATCTCGTGCGTGCGCACGTTAAACGATACGTGAGCATCCCATCGCCTACACGACCCGATGCTCATCGATTGCTTACCCATCATCTGTTCAATGCGATCAACCCTTGTTGTTTCCTTCCTTGAAGAATTGTAGCCTTTGCTCCGATCTTCTTCACGAACAACTCAAGACTCAAACAGACTTTGAATTACCGACTCGATAACGATTATTAATGCGCAAAAATGCAGGGGCCTTTACAAACAACCGAAAATGTAAAAGAATTAAATCAAACTGAGGCTAACATCCACTAATCCGCATATCTACGGCAATTTAATGATTAAACAGAGCAGACATGCACCCACCAAAAATGTATATGTAATTCATTGCAATAATGAAATTCGAATATCATAACCTGGCTCTGATACCAATTGAAGGAACTCTTAACGAAGTGCATCCATGAGCGTGTTCGGATCTTTCCGATTTCATTGTGACTGAAATTACCACACACACATTCTATCAAACAATTATGCAATGTACACTAATTAACGGCATGCTTCAAACAATAAAATACAAAAGAAAGAGTTCTCATACTAGTTGAAGACCCTCTTCAAGCGTTGAACTCTAACGCAGCGGAAGAACCTCTACACACACTCTATCGTCTAGCAAACCAGTCAGCTGCAGCAGCACGATTGTCTACATGAACGGCAGCAACACGAACAAGTGAACAACAGTGGGGATGACACAACCAAAATGGAACCTTAGAATTCTCGGAGTGAGAATCCAATGTGTGGTCTTTGGTGAATTTGGTAGAGGTTGGAGAAAGAACAAATCGTGTAGACGATAAGTAAGTGGGAGTGAAAGAGATATTGTATAGTTGTGTGCTTATCGTTGAGAAGAAGCTACACAATCGTGTAGGTTTTACTAAGCGATCGTTTAATAAATGGTAGACGATCGTTTAGAAAACTCGGCACGCGATGTGATCGTTTAGGAAAGCTAAGCAATTGTTTAGGGATGGGCGTGCGATCATTTAGGCGCGAGGTGTGAGATCGTTTAGGTGATAAAACTCTATCGTATAGGCTCTCGACTATGCGATCGTTTACGTTTCCACACCGATGCAAAATTTTTCGAACTCTTGCAAAATGAAACAAATTTTCATTTTATTCTTCGGTTACAATAACCTACTTCGGATTCTCCCACTAACGCACGTCCGAGAGAAGTTTTAGACCAATTATCATATAATTAACCAATTTAATAATTAATGAATATAATCATATTATATTCTTACGCTATAGTTTGATATCACATATCTACTATAGAATTTCTCCTCCACATGATATAAATCATATTTATATCTAAATTCCTCCAAAATAATGTATCTCATACATTTAGTCAATTATATCATATATAATCAACCAGTTTAATTATATCATATATAATCGAACTCCCTCTTCTCAATTTGAACATTTCAAACTAACCCAAACACTGATTCTCAACTTTATCCAAGCTACCCAGGGGACCTAATGGACCTGTGGCTCGAAGCTCCAACGGTCCGTGAATATTTGACTAAACTCTTTAGCCACGAGATCCACCATCCATTAACTGACAGGCATTCCACTAAAGACCAACAGTTGAATTGTTCTTAGCACGGATATATTTCTGTGTCTATCGGATATAACCAATCATGAGTACGATGACCCTTCACAGATGCTTGTAAGTACAATTGGGCCAATTTATCGTTTTGCCCCTGTAATTACATCTCACTTCTTAAGTACCATTGATTCCTCTAATGAACAATACAACATAGTCCAACTATGTGTGAACACCTCTCGGGCCAAGAGAAGGTGTGTGGCGCCACATTGTTTAAGCTCTGAAATTAGCCCTTAAGGGAGCTATCTATCTACTTACCCCTGCTTTAGGGAATGAGTGAATTCCATCTTATGTAGCTGAGTTCTCAGCTCCCAAATCAAACGAATACCCAAAGGTAGGTTTAAATCAGCGACTTGGCCACTCGCACCCATACAAATCAAAGGACCGCCTTCAATGGCAAGAGTTTCCAACTCACTCAGAATTGAGGTCATGTTACCTATGGTCATCCTAGTGAAGTAGTCTCTGTTATGAACGGTGTTATATAACGGGACGTTAATACTTCGTGGTCAGGTCTTATACAAACTCATTGTATAGGACGCCCCCGCTCACATGTCCCCTACACGAATGATCAGGATCAGATCATCTGTGACAAGTCACAACACTTGTGACCATTCCACAAAGCGGACTGCATCCGTAGCGTTACCAGGATAAGATTTCCCTCTTATATCCATATATTACAGACCATTTTGGTTATCACTCAAGACATGATCCACTTGTATGTCACCACATACATGCTTAAGTTACATATAGATAACCAGGGATTTTATGCTTATTGGTTTGTGATAAAGCAAATAAAACATGCAACTGAGCAAGAAACAAGATGTGAAGTAAATATCATATATTATACAACACAAGTGTTCGTACAAACGTTTTACAAACTACAGGACACAAGACTTTAGGGCATCAACCCCAATAATCTTACCATAGGTCGATGAAAAGACGCTCCGCCTGGTATTCCATCAGATTGTCATTATTGCGTGAAGCTTTATGATTACCTCGAATCGTGAGGTGACCCATTGTTTCCTCTCTCACTCTTACTTCACCTATTTAAACCCTTCTTCTCAAACAACCTAAGCTTTCAAAACCCTAAACCCTTTGAATTCTAGAAATTCTCCGACGAAGCTTCAAGCTTGTCGATCTACCTTTCTTTCACATCCACCCTTTTCACATTCCAAATGGCCCACCAAAATACCGCTTCCTCTGCTTGTTCCTCCACTCCCACCTATTCCTATGAGGTGGTATCCCCAACCGTTTCTATCCAGCTTGTTTCCTTCACAAGCATCGTCGCACTAGTTTACGCGCCTCCATTTACAATGGCTTCACCTTCCCTATTCAATCCCACACTCATCCCATCAGCTCCTGCCCTATCGCAGTCCTCGTCGCCACAAGATTTCCTACAGCCAACTACGTCCACCACAAGCGAAGCTAGGCGACGGGACGAACGAGAAGTCTACGTAGACATTCTCAAAAAACCTAAAACCGCTCGAATCCTTGGATGGAGTAGTAAATTAGCCAAGTCATCAGAAGGGTGGTGCTAAAGTGTCTTCACATGGATCTGGCCATGCAATGAAAAAGGGGAAACAAGGTGGCGTTGAATTGATTGACATTAAAGAGGAGCCCCTCTCTAGAAAATTATGAAGGGGGAAGAAGAAGAAGCGATGGTGCCAGTATCCCCGCCTTCTCTACAAAGGCGATGGCAAAAGAATTCCAAAAGAAGGTCATGAGGGTTAAGGAAGGCCTAGGAGAAATAAAGAAGGAAGCCAAATCCCTAATCGCGATAATTGAGCTCTGTCATGAGGTGCGCGATGAAGAGCTTGAACGCACGAGAAATCCATCACATCCACAGCTTGAGAAATCTCCAAATAGTGTGGAGCGTGCTACACTGGAATTCGAAAAGGAAATGCACGACGAAAGCAATGAAGAGAAGAGAGCAAGGCAAGAAAAAACTAAGTGCATCAAGCGCAACTTGCAAAAGATCAGGGAAGAAAATTGACTGATTATGGAAGAAGATGAGAGGAAAAAGAAAGAAGATAAGTCTGGGGTGGAAAAGAAGAAGAAGGGCGGGGTCAGTAGCATTTCGAAGAAGGAAAAAACGTCAAAGCAAGCGGTAGTAAGAAAGGAAGAAAGGGGCAAGGCACCCGTGGCGGAGGAAGAAAAAGTTCCTAAAATAGGCCCCCTATTCTGATTGAGATGGGCTTCTTCCCTAAAAGTACGCCTCTGCCACATTTCATCACAAACACGATTGATGCATTGGGGTGGAGAGACTTCTGCGAAGGGGCAAGAACGGTTAAACTATCTGTGGTGACCGTGTTCTATAAAGGAAAACCTCATACTGGCGCTATCGAGCAGATGTTGGGGAAGCAACCATAGGATTTAACGTCAAGAAAATCAATCATTTGTACAATCTGAAAGATATTCCTGATGCTGAATGAAATAGGATAATCAAAAGCCCAACATCTGAGGAAGAAAAAGAAGCGTTGAAGGTGGTAGAGCTACCTGGGACAAAATGGAGTGTCTCAGCCAAAGGGGTCAAGACGTTGTCACCGCACAATCTAACGCCAGAAGCCAACGTGTGGTTATACTTCGTCAAAAGAAAAATGCTTCGTACAATGCATGATCATTTGGTCTTAAGAGAGATAGTAATGGTCGTTTTCTGCATCATGCGGGTCAATCCTCATAAATGTTGGTCACCTGATCGCAAGCTAAATTTGGTCATTCTTCTCAAGGCCAAGGGGACAGTTATTCTTCCCATTGCTCATCACCCAGCTCTGTGTAGCTCAAGGATGATTTGAAGAAGAGGAAGATGTGGCGGTAAGAAGCATGCTCATGAGCAATTCCCTCCGCCGCCTAATGAGGTTTCCAGCTCAAGCCAATAACCAACCAAAGAAAAAAACAAAGCGACAACCCCAGAACCAGATGACCCTAAAAACCTCACAGCAAAAGAAAATGAAACAAACCATCGCATCAGAGGTTGAAGAAAGGGCGATGCCTTCACCCCAAATAGAAAAGTCTCCACCACCCCAGCTAGATCTTGAATCCCTTAGGCTAAGCGTTGATCTTAACGTGCACCCACCATCGCTTGAAAAGCCAACGCCGCCTGCTCCTAAAGATGAACCCCTCATGATCCTTCCCCTTGCATCTAGACTACCAACTCCACCACCCTCCCCTAAATCCAAATCAAGTCCTCCACACATCACAACTGATGACCCAAGTCTACCTCACCTAGGATTGAAATAAGGAAGTGGCTCTGGCATTGGTGAGGCTAGTGAGCGTCAGCCCAGTAAAGAAAATCAGCACACTCAAGCCAACGCACCCGAAGGAATTGACCCCGAGGATGAATGGTACAGATTCATTCATGATGACCTTCAAGAACCAATTTTGGAAGGTCTTGATGACCTGTCGCGGCAACAACAATCACTTCAAGCGTAGATGAACAATTTGAGGCGACAACAAGATGAACTCGTTAGATAACATAACGAGTTGAAGGAATTTGTTCAAGACCAACAGAGTGTGACACATGACTTCATCAGACAACTGACACAGAGGCAGCACGACCATTTCACTACATGATCGAATTTTTTCAAAATGTCATTGCTTGCCTCGTGGTGATGCCACCCATTCCTCCGCATCTCCAAAATCCCTTGCAATTCCCCAACAAA
Source organism: Benincasa hispida (assembly GCF_027475165.1). Classification (NCBI taxonomy): domain Eukaryota; kingdom Viridiplantae; phylum Streptophyta; class Magnoliopsida; order Cucurbitales; family Cucurbitaceae; genus Benincasa; species Benincasa hispida. The sequence goes on along the minus strand of NC_143482.1, from coordinate 26,434,474 downwards.
AATCCACCAAAAGAATGTAACAACAACGATGCGAGAGAAAACTAAATTTAGGGGTGGTGTCGTTCCTTGTTTTCTCTTTTCCTTGTACTTTTTCAATTAGATGCCATCTCTCTTCTTTTGTATGATTGCTTCAATGATTTAATATAAATTTGATGAGATTTTGTCTATCTTTCGTTGCCTTTTCTTTTTTTTTTTTCTTTGTAACACGCCTATACTTTTGATCGCTTCATTATCTGTTGCTTTGTTGCTTGCCAATGATGACCTCAATGATGAAACTATGTGCTAACACTAACAGCCGAGACTGGCATCAATATTAATTTTTATGATTTTTGCCTTTGAAAATATTTCCAGGATTTAGCAAGTCTGCAAGCTTTACTTCAAACCTATTTTATAATAACTTTCTCATTGCATCGCATAATTCACTTTCTCAATAATGAGGACCTTGTTGTCCTCTAATTTTGGAGGTGGGAGGGGGGGGGGGTGTTTAAACGTAGAAGCTTTCAAAATCTTTTAATCTCCTTGAACACATATTTATTCCAAGAGAGAGAGAGAGATAAAGCATTGAAATCAAAACTTGCTTGTAGTTGGATGTCTGCATGACACCCGTGGGGGCGAGCAAAAACAAGGCAAAAATCATGATCAATGCAAGAAATAATTGATCACAACTCCACTGCCATAACAAGTCATAAGGCATGAGTTAAGACTGAAAAGAGAGTCTCACTCATAGTTGGATGTTCGCATGACAACCATGGGGACAAGCCAAAATGAAGGCTAGACACTTGGATCAGCACAAGATCATAGCAAAAATAACAAGAAGAAATTTTACTTTGTATTATTCAAAACCCAAAAAAACAAAATATGAGGTTGTTTTAGAAATGAGTAAGGGATTTTTGAAGATTAAGCTTGCGGCTTCTCAAGTTTAGAAATAATTTCAGAAGGAAAAGGAAAAAAACTCGAGAAAATTCTGGTCTAGCAAACTGGGTTAAGCATTTTAAGGGGTATAGGCGACTAATAAAGGCGATCAAGACTTTGGAAGTGCAACATTTTTGCTAAAGAATTTATAAAGTAATCACAGTACATGATCATACAACTTCAACGCCCGATCTATCTGAATTTTGAGCTAATGTTGCTATTTTAATGCAAAACGCCCACTGATGCGGTCAAACAAGAACTACCAGAAACAAATGCACGATCGTATAACCAGTTAAGTCGATAACTTTAGGCGATGAAGCATGATATGACATAGGTGGTGGAAGTCAAATCTCAAATTGAGTTGGTGGCTGAAAAGAGAACTTCGTTGAAGATTCATGGAATTTAATACACCTTATCAGCACAATCATGAGTGGGAGAAGAGAAGTCATCCTCAGACGCCTATAAATACCCATGCAATCACCAAGCAAGGGAAGCGAGAGACATAAAAAAAATTTAGAAGAAAATTTTGTAAAAAATCCTTCTCGTTCAGCCATAAAAACACCATAGTGAGAGCTTGGGACTCTTGTGGAGGAAGAAAAGCTTCATTGTTCAATATTTGAGTGAAGTAATCATCATTAGAGTCGAAAGAAGCAAGACATTACACACCACGGCTTGATTCTCTATCCATTTCTTTATCTTAGAGTGTATTTATGTTGTATTGTTAACGTTGAAAAGTTCAAAGTCTGCAATATGAATACATATTTATTCCATCCTTTATTCATTTTCTCCATCATTATCATGAGTAGCTAAATTATTTTATGGGTTGAGAAGCATATAGCCAGCATGAACTAAGCAACAAAAGAATTGTGCAATCAACTTGTTTTATGTATGCCTACTTGTGTCACTTGAATGAATCGAAAGATTGTTCTAAGTAAATTGAATCTAGGTTTGAAAAAACTCATATTTAGAACTCATAAAACAAGAGGAGATGCGCCTTAGAAATATGTACATCTCTTACCTATTGCACTCATCGCATGCATCCTGGAGATAGGATAGTGTGGCCAAATACACTAAGAAGTGTTGGTCATAATATCAAGTGCATTTCTTGAACGCATGATTCATATAGTTGCTTAGGAAATGTTGGTGAAAATTCTTCTCAACCCTATCATCACATGTCAGCATCCAACAACCATCGGTCACACTATTTCACTTAAAGCACAACCCCCATCGCATAAAGTTTAGAGTTAGAATAACACCAAAAAATTGACAATTTTAGTGAACATTTCATTTGCATTAAGATAAGAGTATTAGTTTCATCATACACTTATAAGCAATCCCTGAGTTCGACCCTAGACTTACTTGGACCTTGGTTAGACTTGCACTTGGGTTCTACAAGGAAAAACAAAGCGTCACAACCTGATAATCATTATTCATCTCATCGCATGGTACAAATGCATCAGAGGGCTTTGGATTGTTATTTTTCTTAGGCTTAAATCTGAGGTAAGTGATTTACTACCGGTTCGCCCTCGAACTCAAGTTGATTTTAAGGCTTTGAGTACATTGAATGCATGTCTCTATTGTGATGGAATGACATTGTTTTGGAAACTCATGAGATATGTTACTATGATTATTATATTATGTTATGGCTTGACATGAAATTGGATGATGTATGTTTCATGTGAAGCAACTCTTATACAAAAGTACCTATGAGCGGAAGAGGATCTTTCCAATTCATTGTCACAGAATTTCCACACATACAGATATGCATTAACAACGCTAAATTACTGGCATGCTTAAAGGATAAACAAACAAGAGACCGAGAGAACATACCAGTTGAAGATTTTCTTCACTGCAAATCTCGCTTTCGCTGGAACAGCAAGCTATCATTCAACAACACCCAATCATCTATCACGAACAGTCTCCACGTGAACAGATGAAGAAAATGGACGACACCACCACTTGAAACCCTCAGTATTCTCGAAGTGAAAATCCAAAGAGTGGGCTCTGTTCGGATTTGGTAGAGGGAAGAAGGAAAAGAGATTGTATACAACGATCAAGCAAGTGGGAGAAAAACTCGTCTATCATATAGACAAAATGCTTGATCATTTAGGCGAAGTATACGATCGTGTAGGAAAAGCTAAGTGATCGTCTATACAATCATTTAGTAAAACTCGAGCACTAAACAATCGTTTAGTAAAAGATAAGCGATCGTTTAGTAAGTAACGTGTGTGGGTGTAAGCGATCGTTCAACACTATCGTATAGGCACTGATTTACTAAGCGACGACCCTCTCAAACACTATGCCATCAAATACTTAACACACCATGAGCTATTTAAGCGTCTCAAAATGATTCTTCATCTTACTCATCAGTTACGAAAACAGAAGAGACACGGGCCAATTACCCCATAACTATCCAATTAATAAATAATAAATATAATCACATTATAATCATAACCTATGGATTAATATCATATATTAATCATAGTATTTTTCCTCCACTAGATATAAATCATATTTATATTCAATTTCCTCCAAATTAATGTATCTCATACATAAAGTTAATTATATCATATATAATTAACTAGTTTAATTATATATAATCGAACTCCCTCTTGTCAATTTGAACATTTCAAACTAACCCAAAAACTAATTCTCAACTTGTATCCAAGCTCCCAAGAGGACCTTATGGACCGATAGCTCGAAGCTCCAACGGTACGTGAATAACTAACTAAATTCTTTAGCCATGATATCCACCATCCGTTAACTGACAGAAATTCCACTAAAAATCGACAGCTGAACTCTTCTTACCAAAGATATATTTCTGTCCATCGGATATAACCAATCATCAGTATGATGACCCTTCACAGATGCTCGTAAGTACAGCTGGGCCAATTTACCGTTTTGCCCCTTGTAGTTACATCTTACTCCTTAAGTACCACTGATCCCTCAATGAACAATATAACATAGTCCTACTATGTGTGAACACCTCTCGGGCCATGAAAAGGTGTGTGGCGCCATATTGTTCGAGCCTCGGGATCAACCCTTAAGAGAGCAATCTATCTACTTACCCCTGCTTTGGGGAAGGACTGAACTTCATCTTGTGTAGTTGAGTTCCCAGCTTCCAAATCAGACAAATCCCCAAAGTGGTAGGTTTGAGCCGGCGCTCTGGCCACTCGCACCCAATCAAATCAAAGGACCGTCCTTAATGGCAGAAGTTCCCAACTCACTTAGAATTGAGGTCATGTTACCTATGGTCATCCTAGTGAAGTGAAGTCTCTGTCATGAACTGGTTATATGACAAGACGTTAACACTTCGTGGTCAAGTCTTATACAAACTTTTTATATAAGATGCCCCCACTCGCATGTCCCCTACACGAATGATCAGGATCAAATCATCTGTGACAAGTCACAATAATTGTGACCATTCCACAAAATGGGTCGCATCCGTAGCATTACCAGGATAAGGTTTTCCTCCTATATTCATATACTACAGACCATTTTGGTTATCACTTAAGACATGATCCAATTGTATGTCACAACATACATGCTTAAGTTACATAAAGACAACCAGGGATTTTAAGTTTATTGGTTTGTGGTAAAGCAAATAAAACATCCAAATGTGCAAAGTCAAGAAGTGAAGTAAATATCATATATTATACATCACAAGCGTTCCTACATACTGTTTACAAACTATAGGACGCGAGACTTTAGGGCATCAACCCCAACAGCATGTAGATTGATGGTGGCTATTAGCACTCCTATTGGATTGTGTTCATCCCCTGAGTATGTTTTAGCATCCTTATGGGATTGCCACTTACGGTTATGTTATTGTGTCTCTTCGAAGTCACTTCCTATGAAAGTGTGTCTTTGGGTTCGCCTCTTATGCCTATAACTATACCTATGTTCGGGATGTATATTTTTATTTTGATAGGAAGGTTAACATGTACACCTAGTGGGCTTAGTGGTGTGTGATTTACTGAGTATTTTTATACTCACTCTATTAGCTATATTTTTTTAGGAAAAGGAAAGGACAGAACGGCGGATGACAAGAAGAATCTATTACCGAACCTTGGGACTTGTCAAACACTTCCGCCTAGGAGTACCCCGAACAACGAATCTATGATCTTTGAGTGATTTATTCAAATATTTTAGAAGTTAGAAATTAAACATTTAAATTCTTGAGTGATTTATTCGAATATTTTATTTAAATTAGGGATACCCCGAATAGCGAATCTATGATCTTTGAGATTTTTGATAGCCCTAAAAAAAGAGCTATAATTCCTAGCTTAATTTAGGCTTGTAAATGGTTTTTTAATGTTAATTGTCCTATTTTGCAGGTGAATTCATCTTGAGAGGCAAAGAAAGGAGCAAAAAATGAGCTAATTTAGAGATTGGTGCACCAAAGAGGTAAAAGGGCCAAAAAATACAAGTCTGCCACTGATTGGAGCGTTACAACCCTTGCTCAACGCTCCCATGCAACACTAAAAGGTAGAATGCAAGGATATAGGGAAATGTTGCAACACTACCCAAGAGCATTGCAAAACTACGAGTTTCGACGGAATGCCTCCAACACGCGCATGTAAGGTAGCGTTGTGCCCAGTGCCTCAACACTACTCCAATGCTAAGGGGTTGCATCAACAAGGGAGTTGCAACACTCTCAAGAGCGTTGCAACACTACATCTGTTTTCTATATATATTTTTCTTAAATTTAGGTCAAAGGGGCTCCTAATTTTTCCTTTTCCTTTATCTTTTCAGCATCTTTACGTTAGGCTCCATGCTTCCCGCTTGTGCTACCTAGTCGTATAAGTAGTAGTTTGGTGAATTTAAAAATATTTCTTTATTTAGGCTAGGGGTCTAAGAAACAACATTAAATTCTCCACGCCTAACAATTTTATATTAGAAATTTGTTTTACTAGATTCTTTTGGATTTTTCAATTAACATGAAAAAGTTGTTTTTGAGATTTATGCATTTTTGTAGTAACAGTCTAATTCTCATTCTAGAAAGTTGGGTCGTTACAGTTGGTATCAGAGCCTAAGTTTTTAGGTTATGTAGACTGACTTATTATGTAAGTCCAAGTTGTCCCATTGGCCATTAATGAATTCCTCGTCATCGCTAGGTATGTTGTTTAACAAAGAAAAAAAAAGGTTCTTAGCATTATATGCATGGAATATTGCTTAAATTACAGTTGTAATTGCTATATATATATTTTTTATTTTTATTTTTTTTTTGGTAGAGAATTTGACATGAGCTGACTGTATGTGAATGTTAGGTTATGGCACCAAACCTTAGGGTAAAGTGGAAGGCTAGGGGAGGAGTTCAGGACCTACAAGTCCAGGATCCCCAAGTTTAGGACCCTTTTGCATTAGAAGCACAAGAAGTTAGAGCCAGTGGGGATCATGATGTTCTGGTAACTCCAACCCCACCTAGTGTTCAGGTTAACAAGGATGCAATGGCGGAGCGAATTGGGAGAGTTGTTACTTCCTCTTACAGGAACTAGTCCACAACGCAGTGGCAGAGCAGGTAGCTCAAACTCATCGGACTCAACAAACCTAGACACAACAAGTGCCACCCTCGCAGGTCCAGTCAACACAGGTGCAGGCTCAGAATCAGAACTTACAAGACTTGTGGTTGTCCACTGTGGAGACAAAGTATAACCTCCTACATTCAATGGGCCACTGAAGAACCCAACTAAGGCAAAGTTGTGGTTGTCCACTGTGGAGACAATTTTTCGATATATGAAGTGCCCTAAAGATCAGAAACTCCAGTGTGCCATCATCTTACTCACTGAGAATGCCCTGTGTTGGTGGTGCTCGATAGAACGAATGATAGAAATTAATGGTGGACGGGCAAGTTGGGAACGGTTCTATGAGAAGTATTTTTCTGCCACTATGATGTACAACAAGCAGATGAATTTTAGGAATTTGAAATAGGAAGTTATGACCATGGAGGAATACAAGGAGGAATTTGATAAGCTTTCTTGTTTCACCCATGACCTAGTGCCCACAGAGGCGAAGAAGGCTGAACGATTTGTAAATGGACTAAGAGATGGAGTGCATGACATAGTGCAAGCTTTTGAGCCGACTACCTATGCGGCAGCATTCTGTGCAACAACTTGAGTAGGTTGCCCATTAGAGGAGGTATTCTTGAAATCATTAGCAAGAGAATCCAGCTCAGGCCAGAAAAGGAAGGTAGATTTAAAGCCCCTGAACCGTCACAGAAGAGCCAAAATTTAGACTGGCCACAACGACATTTTCAGCAGTAGGCTTCTGAGTCCGGGGGGCACTAAAAGGATAGGGTCGTATGCACATCTTATGGAAAATGCCACTGAAAACGTTGTTTGGTTGGCATAGGGACATGTTTTAGATGCAAACAAGTGGGGCATACAGTTGATCAATGCTCTGGTGTTCAGATTGGAGGTGTTCAGTCTTTGAGTACACCTCATGGGAATTCAAACAGACAGAAACAGCAGGGTCGAGTTTATACTATAACTCGGCCAGAGGCCGATAAGTCAGGCATAGTGGTGACAGGTACGCTCCCAATCTTAGGACACTATGCCTTGGTGTTATTTGGTCCTGGCTCATCTCATTCATTTATATCATCAGTGTTTGCTAAGCATGCTATGTTAGAACTAGAGTCTTTGAATTATGTTTTATTAGTTTCTACTCCATTTGGAGAAATTATGTTAGCAAATGAAAAGATAAAAAGCACATCATATAGAAATGACAAACCATGTATCAGATGCGACTTTAATAGTGTTGGACATGTGATATTTTGATGTGATAATAGGCATTGATTGGTTGTCTGTCAACCATGCCACTATTGACTGCTCCCGCAAGAAGATGATTTTTAACCCTCCTACGAAAGTCACTGTAAGTTTAGAGGGTTCGGGACCGTGGTTTTGCCCAAGGTAATTTCTGCTATGAGAGTCAACAAGTTGCTTAACCAAGGTACCTAGAATATCTTGGCAGGTTGATACTAGAGGCTCTGAGGTCATTTTGTCGTCCAAGCCAATGGTGAGAAATTCTCCAGATGTTTTTCCAGAAGATCTCTCACGATTGCCACCGTACAGAGAGATAGATTTCACTATTGAGTTAGAGCCAAGCACTACTCCTATCTCTAAAGCTCCATATAGAATAACACCAGCAGAATTGAACGAGCTTAAGACTCAGTTGTAAAAGTTGCTTGACAGGGGTTTCATATGTTCGAGTGTGCCACCATGGGGTGTGCCAATGTTGTTTGTGAAGAAAAATGATGGTTCGTTACACCTATGCATAGACTACAAAGAGTTGAATAAGGTAACCATCAAGAACAAGTATCCTCTCCCCAAAATTGATGATCTGTTCAACCAGTTATAAGGGGCTACAATTTTCTCCAAGATCAATTTACGTTCAGGGTATCATCAGTTGAGGATAAAAGACAGTGACATTCCTAAGACTGCATTTCATTCTAGATGTGAATATTACAAGTTCATTGTAATGTTGTTTGGCTTGACCAATGCTCCTGCAATATTCATAGATTTGATGAAAAGGGTGTTCAAGGATTTTCTTGACACTTTTGTAATAGTTTTTATTGATGATATCTTGGTCTATTCCAAAACACACGATAAGCATTTATGAAAAGTTTTGGAGACCCTGAGGTCAAATAAGTTGTATGCCAAATTCTCCTAATGTGAATTTTGGCTATGTCAGATGTCTTTTCTGGGACATATGATGTCGAAAGAAGGAATATCTATTGATCCTACAAAGATTGAGGCAGTTACAAGTTGGCCTCGTCCCACCACAGTCAGTGAGGTGCGCAGTTTTCTAGGTTTGGTAGAATATTATTATCAGTTTGTAAAGGATTTCTCTCGCATAGCCACTCCTTTGACTCAGTTGACCAGGAAGGGTGTTTCTTTTATTTGGAGTAAGGTTTGTGAAGACAGTTTTCTGAATATTAAATAAAAGTTGGTTTCGGCACCGGTTCTCACTGTCCCGGATGGATCAGAGAGTTTTGTCATTTATAGTGATCCTCCAAGAAGGGTTTTGGGTGTGTGTTAATGCAACAGGGTAAAGTGGTTGCTTATGCCTCTCAGCAATTAAAGAATCATAAACAGGATTACCCAACTCATGATTTGGAGTTGGTAGCAATGATTTTTGCTTTGAAGATTTGGAGACACTATTTGTATGAAGATAAGATACAGATTTTCATAGACCACAAGAGCCTGAAATACTTCTTCACTTAGGAGTTGAATATGAGATGGTGTAGATGTTGGAGTTAGTGAAAGATTATGACCATGAAATTTTGTATCATCCAGCCAAGGCGAATGTCATGGCATATACTCTGAGTAGAAAGAAAACCCATTCAGCAACTCTAATTACCAGACCGACTCATCTACACAACGATTTTGAACGAGCTGAAATTGCAGTGGCAGTGAAGGAGGACACTGCACAGTTGGCACAGCTAGCAGTACAACCGACCTTGAGATGGAGGATTATTGATGCTCAACAAGGTGATCCTTACCTTGTTGAGAAATTCCGCCTAGTAGAGACAGGACGGGATAGTGAGTTCTCGGTATCCCTAGAGGATGGTCTCTATTACCAGGGACGTTTATGTATACCTGCAGACAGTGATTTAAGAATGAGGTATTGACAGAAGCTCATAGTTCTTCATTCTCGATGCATCCTAGAAGCACCAAGATGTATCAGGACCTGAGACGATATTACTAGTGGTATGATATGAAAAGAGAGGTAGCAGAGTTTGTTAGTAAATGTCTAATGTGTTAGCAAGTGAAAGCCCTGAGATAGAGGCTAGCATGTTTGTTGCAACCCTTGAGTGTACCAGAATGGAAGCGAGAGCATGTGTCTATGGACTTTATTGTAGGCTTGTCAAAAACAGCAAAAGGCTATACGATGATATAGGTTGTAGTGGACCGACTCACTAAGTTAACACATTTTATTCCAGAAAGGTTTACGTTCTCTGTAAATAGGTGGGCACAGTTGTATATGAAAGAAGTGATGAGGTTGCACGGGGTGCCTATGTCTATTGTATCTGACAGAGGTCCTCGTTTTACATCTAGCTGTTGAAAGAGTCTCCAAACAACGTTGGGTACTCGATTAGATTTTAGCACAGCTTTTCACCCTCAAACTGATTGTCAAACGGCGCGTGTTGCCGCCTGTGCATTGAAATTTTCAGGGAGTTGGATTCTCACCTACATTTGATGGAATTTGCATATAATAACAACTATCAGGCTACTATTGGTATGTCGCTATTTGAAGCTTTATAGAAGAGTTTCAGGTCTCCTGTTTGTTGGGGATAGGTCGGTGAGCGAAAGTTGTTGGAAACCAAGCTAGTACAGATTACAAACAAAGCAATGCAGAAGATTAGAGCGTGAATGTAGACAACTCAGAGTAGACAGAAAAGTTACGCTAGTATTAGGCGTAAAGACTTAGAGTTTGAGGTGGACGCTAAGGTATTCTTGAAAGTGAACACCTATGAAAGGTGGTCTAAGGTTTGGGAGAAAATGGAAGTTGAGTCCCCGTTTCATTGAACTATTTGATGTTTTGGAGCGGATTGGCCACATAGCTTACCGATTAGCATTGCCACCGTCTCTTTCTGCAGTTCACAATGTCTTTCATGTCTTAATGGTGAGGAAGTATGTGATAGATGTATCTCATATAGTAGACTTCGAGCCCTCACAGTCAAGTGAGAACTTAATTTATGAAGAGAAGCCTATACAAATTCTTGCTAGGGAAGTGAAAGTTTTGAATAACAGAGAGATAGCACTAGTAAAGGTTTTATGGTAAAATCTCCAGTTTAAGGATTGCCCATTCAATTTTGGCCCTGATTTGTTGCTACCCATTATGTTTCGGGTTTTCAATTGAAGTTTTGACGTATCAAGGATCATTATCCAACAGCATAAGGACTCGATTGATGACTTTTGATAAGTCTTGGTTCTTGTTTTTAAGGATTTTGGTTTATCAATGGATAGTTGGCCTAACTTTTGGTTAAATCTTGGTTGTGGAGGATTAAATTGGGTTTTCAAAGAGATTTGAAGTTGCCATCCAACATTATCAAAATCATTTTGACACGTTTTGGTAAGTATGTTAAGCCTTAGAACCCTTGATTTAAATATGGTATGTTGAAATTTGAGGCTCTAACCATTATTATTGAATTTGCTTAGATTGGAACTTTTGTTTGGGAGTTTGGAAGTGAACTCGAATCCAACCACACTTTGGATAAGTTGTTCAGGCGTGTTTTGATTATTTATGGTGTTTAAAATTAAGCCTTAATGTTGGAATTCAAAATTGGCTGATGTTTAGGGATTGATTTAAGACCTTTTTTTTTTTTTCTCAAGATAAAGAGGGTTTTGAATTGTTATTTTTCTTAGGTTTAAATCTGATATAAGTGATTTACTGTCGGTTCGCCCTCGAACCCCAAGTTGATGTTAAGCCTGTGAGTACATTGAAAGCATGTCTCTATTGTGATGGAATGTTCGACCATGATTGACGGATAAATGACTGTTGAGACTATTCTAAAGACTCATGAGATATGTTACTATGATTATTATATTATATATGGCTTGATATGAACTTGGACGATGTATGTTGCATGTAAACTATGGTGGCTATTACGTTTCGACGTCCTTATGGGACCATCCACCTACAATTATGTTATTGTGTCTCTTCGAAGTCACTTCCTATGAAAGCGTGCCTTCGGGTTCGCCCCTTACGCCAATGTTCGGGATGCACGCCTTTGTCTTGATAGGAAGACTAACATGTACACCTAGTGGACCCAATAGTGGGTGAACAAAAAGAATCCGTGACCAAGCCTTAAGATTTGAAACACTTTCGCCTATGATTTTTTTTTCTCTCATGCTATCATATTTTAATTTAGAAGTTAAACATACAAATTCTTGAGTGACTTATTTTGAATATTTATTTAATTTAGGAGTACCTCGAACAGCAAATCTATGATCTTCGATATTTTATATTAAAAATTTGTTTTATTAGATTCTTTTGGATTTGATCAATTTACGTGAAAAAATTGTTTTAAGATTTATGCATGTTTGTAGTAACAATTCAATCCTCATTCTAGAAAGTCGGATCGTTACAATATATATATGTATACAGTGTATATATATATATATATGTATATGTATATATAAGCTTGAACAAACTGACACTCCTTTTATTTTTTTCCTTGTCTCACTCCGATGACCGAACCCACAATGAACACGATCGACGTTGAACTTCAGGAGCTTTTAAAAGGAGAGAATTTGTTTATGCTTTTTTGTGAAAATGAAGGGGAACGAAGTGAGAAGTGAAGGGAAGAATGAGGAAGAAGAAAAAGGAAATAAGACAAGAAGTTAGTGACCAACTATAGGTGGCTAATGAGGGTCGATAAAGAGAATCTAATGACCCACAACCAACATAATCGATACCACGCTTCAGTGGTTGGAACTCTTAAATGAAGAAGTTCGTTTCTAACTTTTTGTGTGAGAATAAGGAGGACGAAAGATAAATTAAAGGCTAGAGAGGGAGGAAGAAGCAGAAGGGGGAATGAGGAAAAGAACAAAAATCAGTCACCAGCTATCAACATTAGGTGGCCAACTTCATGTTTTTTTCCCCCCCTAAACTGAGGATAAAAAGGAAATTTCACCCACCCAAAGCTAAAACCAAAAAAACAAAAAACTTAAAACCTGTTCTTAGAATTTGAAGAAGCATTCAAATGTTCCTTCAGCAAATATGAAAACCAAAATTTCAAATTTATGGGAAAAAAAACCAGCAAAAATTTCAAAAACAGAAAACTAAAAACACATACATTCTTCCCCAGTAGTTTTATTTTGCTGTGTTTGGAGTATAAGGGTTTATGAATCTACTTTGATAACCTTATTCGCTAAAGAGATAATACCACAAGAAGAGGTATTTTAAATATTCAATCTAAGTTGTGGTAAAAAACCAACCAGAAGAATTTAAAAAAATCCCTACAAGATAAACTTTAGAATAATTGCATTACTTCAGTTTAAAATGAATTTCTCCAGTTGGATCACAGGTTACATCAAAGGAAAAATATCATCCACCTAGCAACTAACTTCTATCAAAGATTTATACGGCAACTTTGCACCAAATCTATCGTCATACTGCAAAACTGGGTAATGAAGAATGCATTTACTGGATAAAAAGATCACGAGGAACCTGCCGTTACCTTTCTCCGAACAATTCTCTTCCTCCGTGCTTTGGGTACTGATTCACCTTCAGAGATGGAGTCGGCACCGGTCTGTTTGAGACCAAGGAGTCCAAGGCCAGAAATGATGGCATTCTTAGAAATAAACCATTTTGAGGAAGACTTACTAACGTCTTCAGAAGGTCGGTTGTAAACCTTCTTCAAGAGTTCACTTGACTGAACCAGTGGATCAGCCTCCACTCCAAGCCAAGCCAGTCTTGATCTTTCTCCTAGTTGCACATTCAAAACCCTACATACAGTTCCAATATGGTTTTATTGAATATTCTTTACCCAATAATGTCTTTTTGGATAAGGTTGTGTTTAAACCAGAGACTTTTTAGGGGAAAAAATAGCAAGTTTAAGGCTTTACACATAAATGCCACAGATATTTCAAAAGGGGGGAAAGCAGTTCGAACCTCAATGCAGAGCTGAAAAACAGAGCTACCTCAATAACATCAAAATGATTGATCATTGCTCTGTCAAAACCGCATAATAACTGATACCGGAGATTTGCATAGAGCCCGAGAAAAGCACCATAGCCGAGAGCATTGGTACTCACAGTTGGAACTGATACAGATAACCTGACAAACATGTATACAATTCCGAGTCAAGAAACATGGAGCAGTTTATTAGAATTTCTATATATTCAAATGGGAATAATCATATACCTTTCCTGCTTTTTACTAGAGAGAAAATTGGACAAAGCGCCTTGAGCGGCTCCTGCAGTTATACCGACCATGCACAACTCTGCAGCTTTGTAGAAGAAAGAATGGATTCTCTTTTGTAAGTCAAATTCCCTCATAGGATAACTTTTTTCAAATATATTATTGGGAAGCTTCTGTAATGTATTTTGCAAATCAAATCGGAATGTATTTCCATATGATCGACAAGGAGCAAGTGACCAAACAACTATAGCATTGCAGGCAGTAACTGTTAGAACATTAATGAGCGCCAGATCCCATTCCTGTTTTATCCTGCAGCCACAACAGTACAAAAATGTGTAAGGCAACCAAATTAAAAATAGAAATGAGACAGAGTTTAACCAGTATGGCTAAATAACAAACCTGTCCTTGCGATTCTTTATTTCCCACCAAGCTGAACAACCAATTGTAGTAGCCTGCTCTAAAAGAAGCCTATAGAGAAAGGCAGGATCGGCTATCATCCTGTGCAAATAATAAGTTAAGGTTCGAAAATATTTATTCTTTCTCAAAGAATGCATTCTGTCTCAATGAAACAAACTAGTGTGAGTACAAGAAAAATTCAAGTCGGGAAGCATGAGAGAAATTAACCGATTTTATCATTTTAAAATTGATTTCCTCCACATTTTTTTTTTAAAAAAAAAAAAAAAAAAGGAGAGAAGAGGGGGGACTAGAGTAAAGCTGTCCATATACTAGATATTGATATAGAAATATTATTATAGATGTCGATATAATATAAAATATGCATGTCTACTTTAGAAAATTTTGTGGGAAAGGAAACCATAAAGTTTCTAAAGGAGATGGCCCTAAGACTAAGGGTCTGTTTGGAATGACTAGAGAAAAAAATGTTTTTCGAAAAATTCATTTTTACTTTTAACTTTTGATCAAAACAGTTTAAAATACACTTTGAAAGTGTTTCAAAAGCTAAGTGGTTGCCAAACACTTCACTTTTTTTCAAAATTAAACATTTGAAAAGTTAAACCAAACATACCCTGAGAACTGAGACACCGACACGTCGGGGACACGTTATTTTTTTAATTAAAAAATTAAATATATGTCGTGCAATAAACATATTGTGAAATATTCCATTTATAGCAAGTCGCCAGCGTGCTTGGGCGTGGAGGTTTGGCCGACTGCCGTGGAGTTCGTCTGGGTGTGGAGTTTTGGGTGTGAAGATTGTTGGCTGTTTGGAAGGTCGAAGGAATGAAGGCTGGCTGGAGAAGTGGAATCTGAGTTGAGATTTTGAGAAATTAAAAGAAAAAACACAATAACCCTAAAAGCTAAGTGTTTTGGGCTGGGCTGATAAAATGGCAGTTTCATTGTTTTTTCATTCTAATTTTGGGTCCCTTGTCCTGAATGTGTCGCAGTCGTGTCCTTTCAAGTGTCCAGCCGTGTCAGGGCGTGTCGGAAATTAAAAAATAATAATAGAATAATCGACACGCCAGTTGGCGTGTCGGACACGTGTCGGCGGCATGTCGGACATCGGGACACATGTCCGACACTAACACTTGGCCATCTTAGGAGTATCGGTGCTTTATAGGTTTGCAATTCTACATGATCCACAATTTCAGATTATTCAAGATTAAAAAAAATTAAAAACACACAAACAAACACTTCTCTCTAGAAAGTGCACGACTTGGCATATATGCAACCATCCCTATAATGTAATAACAGCAAGAATAAATATGTTGAATTCATGGATAATCTAGAATTAGATATTACACTCTCTCATTGCTTAAATTTAGATTTAGGATCTAATATTAAGACGCTGATGGTTAATGGAGAATTAATATCTTCTAGCAAATGAGTTACCATGCCCTCCAAGAATGGTGAGTTGGTAAAAGAATTGAAGTCAAGTACCTAAGAATGAAAGGCCTTGTTGTCAATTCAAAAAGAGGAAAAAAGATAATTACCTGCCAATAAAAGCCCGTGAGATTCCTTGAGGAAGTGCTCGTGAAATGAACCGAGTTGTAGTTGGCCTGGCATTCATTGATAAGAATTTTACCATTTGAGCCGAGCTGACTAAACCCTGGGATAAAGAATCCATCAGCGTCTAGCCAAAGTTCAAGGCTAAATAAATTAACACAAGGAAAATGATAAAATATCTCCTGCTCCTCCAAGAAAATATTACATTAATTGGGGGGAGGGAGTGGGGAACCCTACCATTTCATAAGCCTGACGAAGTCCAGCAGGCAAATCCATCATTGTCTTCTGCCACTCGTTTAATACTGCATCTACAAATTTACGATCAAAAAGCTAGAGCAAATATGAAGTTAGTGCTAAAAATGAGCCAATAAAAAACAATAGCAACACAGATTTGTCACTAATAAATTGTATACCTCTTCAAGAAATTTCCTTCTCCGGAACAGGCCACCCTCATCTCCCTCGTCCCCATCATCAAATTCATCATAGTAATCATCATCATCACCATCATCGTCTCCACCATCACCACCACCATGATTAATTTTCTTGCCAATATCTCCACCACCTCCCCCAATGGCAGTCTGCAATTGGTTATGATATTATTTTCGAATTAACGTTTGGAATTGAGAAAGTGAAATAACACAACCAACAACATAGCATACATGTTTAATTCCACCAACCAAACTAAAAGATAACTGGACAACAAAAAACAAAAGAAATTGCATGACACATAAAGAATAGTAGAGAACAATAGTGCTCTAAAGTTTGAGCATGAAGCGCACACACACACAAAATAATAATAATTATTATAATTATAATAATAATATAGCAACTTTTGTATATTGAACTACAAAGAATCAAGACTACCAAAACGGTTCAGTTGACAATTCTTGGATAGAAGCGACTTTTTCTTCTTCCTTTTCATTTTCATTTTTGTTCTTTTTTTTGTTCTTTTTTTTTCTTTTTTTCTTTTTGGTAACAAGAAACCATAATTCCAAGTTCCAATGAGAAAAAGGGAAAGAATACTAAGGGGCGTACAAAAACCAAAACCCCAAAAAGCCAAAACAGAAAAGGGTTCTAATCTTCTAATCCAATGAATCTGACCCTTTACTTGTATGCATAATTGCATGATACAAAGAGAAGATGTGAGGTGACTTTAAGACTCGGAGCTGTTTTACACATGACGCACCATTGTGGAGAAGGATACACGTAAGGCATCCTGTGTTGGAGCTTATCATGGGTGCTTATCACCTTATAGCTAAGCTACAATTAAAAAACCTGATCTTCTTAAGGCAACGACCTTTCCAAAACATCCACATAGGCATTTGAATGTTCAATAATTGTGTTCTGTGATAGATCCTTCAAAAGAGATTTTGTAGAAAAATTTCCATTCGGTTGTGCAGCTTCCACAAGATTTTGTCACCGCCTTGTGTCTGTTGTTGTAAGGAAGATAAAAGATGCATAGGAGAGGTCCATTTTTTTTATTTAAATATCATTGAGATTCCTTCTGAGATGCAAATTCGAAATGTTAGTCTGCCAGCCAAAAATATTTAACAAGTGCAGACCTTTTTAACGATAATCAAAACCCCGAGGGAAGCTTTGTGTTATGGAGGAGCCATTCAGCCAAACAACACTACAAAAAGAGGTATGTGCGTCATCCCTAACCTCAAAGGTAAGTTGATCAAAAATTAATTTCTTATGCCTCATAATTGAAATCCACGGATCCCATAAATGATCTGTAGGATGATGAGCCCAAAGCAAGTAGGGGCAAATAGTAAGCCTCAATGACTTCCTTTCATAAGGCTTTATTCTCATTTAGAGAGCGCCAATTCCATTTTGCAAGAAGAAGCTCATTCTTTTTTCTTTCTTTCTTTCTTTATTTTTTTAATAGAAATAACTTTCATTGAGAAAAAAATGAAAGAATAAACGGGAAGGCCAAAAAGAAATGGAGCTCTCTTTACACAAAGGGACTCCAACTATGCAAAAAAAAGAGGTTCATTCTTGTTAATCAGCTACAAATCCCAACACTTCTATCTTCAATTATTTTTTTATAAGAACAACTTTAACTGAGAAAATATGAAAGAAAACACAAGCGTACAAAAAGACAAGCCCACAAAAAAGAGGAATCCCTCCACAAGAAGGGACTCCAACTATACAAAATCAAGTTCATAGAATAAGTACAAAAAACCTTCGAAATCGAAGCCCAATGAGAAACGTGAAAACGAACAAGAGACCACATTTCTCTAACATCCTCTCAACTCCCCGAAACACTTCTATCTTCAATTAGAAGCATGACATTCTCCAATTTAAAAAGCTGGAAGCTCAAGCTGTCATCATTTTCTTTCCATAGAAATTTTTGGAAAAGGCTTTTCCAAAGATTGCATAACCTTATTCAGCAAGGGTTGCTTGGGGAGTGAGTCTACTTAAGAATTCTTTCAAGCTAGAAGCCTCTTAGATTCAAAATGAGGCTTACCATAGGATAGGAAAAAAGCCATTTGCACCCCAAAAAAATGTTTCCACCAAATATGAAGAGGGATGGATCACTGTATCCTATTCCTAAAAATATAAAATGTGTCCCTCTTTGGGTCTGTTTTGCCTGATTCCTATTTTAGGCAAGGGAACCTCCATTTCTAGGCTTTTAGGCTGTTTTCCCCCTCTAGATGGAAGTTTGTTTGTTATGGGGGGAAAACGAACAAAAAAAGATATCCTTTGATCTTTCTTTATTGGTGGCATTAGGTATGAATGTTCTGCTGCTCCATTGGGGTGTTGGTTCATAGAGAATTCTTTGGTGATGCCAACCAGATGTTTTTGGATTGTTCCTATATCTAGTTCAGGTGGACACAATGTATACTTTCAGGAGTGCTGATTCTTCCTCTTGGATTTCAGTGGAAACTTCTTAGCATACATTTTTTGAGTTGAAAATGACATTTCTTTTCTATTGGTTCAAATTAGATAAAAATAAATAAATAAATAAAATAATAAAAATAAAAGAAGAAGAAGAAAATCAGGTTTTTTTTCTAGATGACTTTGATGCTTGTAGGTGTCATAAAGAGGCATGAGTCAGGGTTTTTTCTTGATAACTATGATTAGAAAGAATAAGATATTTTTAAAGATGATTGTAGACGTTATACAGAGATATGGTTCCATTACAATCTTCTATTGACAACTTAAATCAGAACGAGAGATTGTTCTAGAAGCTTGTAGGGGTCATAAGGAGATATGAGTCTATTAGGGTTTTTTCTTGACAACTTTGGTTAGAAAGAAACAAGAATAGGAGATTGTTTCGAGATGTTTACAAGGGTCATAAGAGATATGGGTCAAAATAGAATTTGTAGTCTCCTATTTGTATCTGTTGAAAGCAGCAGAGAGGTTGGAATGCATGGCAGAATCTTTTCCCTTCAACTACCTTGGTGTCTCTCTTGGAGAAACCTTGAGACCCATCCTTTTAGAGCCCAACAGTTGAAAAGCTCACATCCAAGCTAGACAATTGGTGGAATATTTATATTTCCGAAGGAGGGAGAGTCGGAGATTCACATTTGCCCCAATCAGTTTCATTGAGTGTCCCTCACTATCTCTCCTTCCCCCCAAAAATCCCTACAAAAATAAGTTACCACTACCAGTACGGAGAAAATAAATACAAGGGATCTTTTTGTTGGAAGGATTTTCCTCAGGACCATGGACGTCATCTTGTTAAATGGAAATGGGGTATTTGGAAGAGAGGAGAAATGTTCATTTAGTCAAACGGCACACCCTCAACAGTGCATCATCATCTCACTTAGACTCATGCACAATTCATTGGCTGATGTAGGACCATAAATGCAGATGGGAAGGAATTATGTACTCTATAAGATAAAGATCTCTAGGCCATTAAATATAATATTTTTTTATCCCTGAGGTAACTTTTTTTTTTTATCAACAAGAACATATATTGCATGTGTGACAAAAGAGTAAAAGCTCATTTGATTTTGATTTCCAATATGAATACGAATCGTGAAAGCATGGCCTATCGATCCTTTAGCCATTAACTATTATTACCATTTTGTTTAATAAGAAACATAGAAGGATATTATAGCCAAGAAAAGGAGGTCAACAATACCTTTCAACAATTGAATTTTGTGAGGGTGAAGGGAATAAACTTGCTACAACTGTATCCTTGAGTTTGTTGTACTTATATTTTTTTTCCCAGGAAAATTTAGGGTTAGAGAGAATAAAGATGACCAACCCATCTTGCCATCTCCAAAAGGGGCAATGATTCTTTCTTTTCCACCATAGTCATTGCAACTTTCTCATCTCCATAACAAATCCTCTTTCTTTTCCACCATAGTCATTGCAACTTTCTCATCTCCATAACAAATCCTCCTCCGTTTGAAAACTTTACTTCCCACATAATATGTCTTCACCTCTATGTTCCTCGAAAAGTTCAAAGGTGAGAGCCAAATCTAACAAACATTTCAACACTGAAGTTCACAAGCCAGTCAAGAAAGATCTAGCTTTACAGAGATGAAGGAAAAAGAATGTTTTTCAAACTTTGTAAACTAGCATGATTTTCTTTACACTTATCATCACCAAGATCGAGAAGGATTCACCACCAATTGTGATGGGGCATTGTGAGTTATTCTACCCCATCAAGGTGAAGGGCTAAGAATAGAAAGGTGAAGCCAAGGAAGAGCCAAATCTAACAAACATTTTAACACTGAAGTTCACAAGCCAGTCAAGAAAGATCTAGCTTTACAGAGATGAAGGAAAAAGAATTTTCTTCAAACTTTGTAAACTAGCATGATTTCCTTTATACTTATCATCACCAAGATCGAGAAGGATTCACCACCAATTGTGATGGAGCATTGTGAGTTATTCTACCCCATCAAGGTGAAGGGCTAAGAATAGAAAGGTGAAGCCAAGGAAGAGGATGGAAGCCATGAAGAGGTTGGGGAGGGGGAAGCTGAGGGGAGGCGACTGGACAACAGCATGAGGAAGTCATCAACTTGGAACAATTTCATATTAGCATGTTTTCA